>NC_056728.1:346943071-347098071 GCF_019279795.1 Protopterus annectens | reverse complement strand
CACGTACACAAATGCATGGATACCACCATACCCAATAGAACCAAGACCCTCACCTCCAAAAAAAGGAAGCCAATCTGGTGGTCCTCAGCCATAAAGAGACTGTACAACAGAAGAAGGGAACTGATACGGAATAAGGTGAAGTCTCAAGACTGGAAAAAAACACCCTTATCAGCCTCAATTAAAAGTTGAGATCCCTCATCAAATACTACAAATTTAGCTGTGAAATCAGAATTGGAGCACATAGTAAAAACAACCACAATGCCTCGTACACTTATGTAAAGAATCTCCATGGCATAACCAAGATTTGCTCTGAGCTACTAGACAATGGTACCTCCTAGACTGAGCCAACAAATATTGCCAATATACTGGCTGACATATTGAGCACAAACTTTACCCCCCCCCCCCAAAGGACCAATCACAATACCAGTACACTGCCAGGCTCCCAGTATTACTGCTGCACAGGTTAAAACACCACTGTCCAAAGCCAGGAATACAGCTTCTATGGGACCTGACAATATCCCTGGCTGTGTTCTACATGAACTACAGAGTTACCTGGCACCTAACCTGTGTGCCCTGTTCAAGCACAGCCTCACCTCAGGCTTTGTCCCTACTGAATTGTGCACTGCTACAGTCACCCCTCTCCACAAAGGAGGTGCAACTATAGACCCTGGGAACTACCGGCCTAATTTCCTGACAAGTCTGTTATGCTAAGCTATGGAATGCATCATTGTGCAGCTAATAAACAGGGATATGGGAATCTGCAGACTCAGGATCCAACACAATTTACTTTTGTGAAGTGTAGGTCATACCTGCTCAATCAACCTGGTCATCTTCTTGGAGTCAGTCACCTGAGCTGTGGATGAAGGCAAGGTGGCACATACAGCCTACCTTGAGCTAGCCAAATATTTTGATAACAGTTCCCACTCAGGAATCATGCAAAAACTCACTAAGCTAGGTATCAACCCCTGTATCACTAGGTGGGTTGCAGAGTCCCACAGGGTTCTGTCCTGGGTCCTCTCATGTTTGGTGTCAACTTCTCTGAAGTCCATGCCAACATGAAGGAACTCTGGCTGACAAAGTCTGCAAACAATTGCAAGTTGGGAGCTGTTATTAACTACCCAAGTGATGTTGGCATCCTACTGAATGGCCTCACTGAGACCAATGACTGGTGTCAGAGCCATGGCCTTAAACTCAATGTCAGAAAATGTGTTGTCATCCCCTTGGGAAAACCCTGTTCCCATGAATTACCACATCAATGGTAGTCCCCTAAACAAAGAAGGGGTTATAAGAGATCTGGGTACACAGGTTGACAGGCATGTCACTTTTGACCACCACATTGCCACTGTGGTCAGAAAGTCTTTCTGTGTGGCACATCTCAATACTAACGCATTAGCATCCAGGAAGGAAGAGATCATTGTCCCCCTGTACTCTTCTTGACAGAGTGACAGTTTGTTTCAGCATACATATTCTGATGGATGTGAGGTAGGTAAATGAAATGTATGTCCTCATTTTCTGACAACAATCATATCATCACAGTGATTTACCACAGAAATTATAATAATCTGTAAAACAGACCAGAAATATGAGCAATAAACCTGGACATCCTGAAATAATCCAGCCAGTTGACAGGTATGCTCAGAACCCCTTACTGCAATGAATCTGGACCAAGGCTGAAAAAGTGGTGGGTGGAAGCCATGAAAATGGGGATGTATCTGAATTGCTGGCACAGATAAGCTAACACAGTTGCTGTAGTAATACCCTCCTGTATGCTCTAACATACATTTAGTGAAATAACACAAGTAATTGAAATAGGAAATCTGCTATGGGTAATTACACATGTATTTGCAAATATATCAAGCGCTACAGGGATGTAACAGCACTGACAAACAGACACCAGTGTAAAATTGCTTGCCCACAACCAATCTCACCACAGTCACAGTCATATACTGGTAAGTCAAGTGAACAGTAGAGTATACAGACTGTGTGAACAAATATATCATTGTTTGCCACTCACACACTAGCCCTACATATACAGTCTCAATTCTCAGTGTAGTCTGAATCCTGACCTTGGTACAGGGCGTGGCCCTACAAGCACATGCAGCCAATAGATCAGCAGAAACTGGAGCAGCATGTACAATCAGATAAAGAAGGAGCCACAACACTTACATCTACCCCCCCTCCATACACAGCCAAATAACATGTACATATGATATGTGTACACAATCCTGATAGTCTGTTAACAATGGCCAGACATACACAGGCCTCTCACATGTACAGTTCACCTCAGAATGTGCAGCCTCAGGACTCATATCTAAGGCCTCTTCCCTGATATGTCTATGGGTCTACTACATAACTGGCATGGTAGCAGGAATGAAGGCAAGAAATGATACTAAATACGTCTGATCATCATTGACATTTGAACAAAGCCTAACATCATTTGGGGACAGAGGCACAAACACAGGGGTAGATTGGACATATTGCTATCATACATTGAGACAGTTGCAGATGTTACTGGGTTTGTTGTAACATATCCTTTATAAGAAATATGAAGTCTGTAATCCATGACTGATTTACCAAGGACACCAACTGCCTGGTGATCTGACAAAACATAACAGACAAGCATGTGGCCAGTCTGTAGACAGCATGCCAGTGGAGAGGTATGCCAGAGACATATTACTGTCCGTCGAGAAGTCACTCACTAAATGCATGTCCACAGAAACCCTGTCAATCTATCAATCCACCATGTGTATAACATCACCGATGACATATAACCTGTTCACAAATCTGTGGATATGTCCCCCATGTTGTTTGTCTGTCTCCACATGTCCTGTCCTGTGACGTATTGCCATGTATGTGAATCTGCAACCCACCACCTCTGTAATGTCCCTCACACAAGCAAGGAAAAGGGGCAAGGCCCACATTAAGGAATGTCCCATATCTTGGAACTAGCAGCAGTGTCCAGGCCCATAGCACAATACTATGTGGGCACCTACATACTGGTATGGCCTTAGCAATACCTGACATCTGCACATCTGTACAGAGGACAGACAGAAAGTAGACAGCCAACAGATTATGCAGTAGGATGAATGTTTTGAAAGATAGAAGTCTGAAACTGAAAGGTATGCCATTACTACATGACAGCTGTCCTCAATGGCATGTCCAAAAACATAGTAGTCTACAGTTAATATCATAATATCATATAAATATCCAGTAGGAGATACATAAAAGCATACAGCTCAAACACCAAGAGCAAGATAGTCAGTACTCAGAGTCCCAGCTTTGCATGCAGGGGGTGTATGGTTCAAGTACTACACTCTGCAATCTACTTTCACTTGGAAAAGCACTGTTAAAAGTACTAACTTAATGGTACAATATGTGTTAAACTATTTTTGTCAACCAGTGCACTGCTGCTGGTGTAACATGCAAGTGTGACTGCATATAACCTGGGATACTACCCATGTATAAAACTAATACAAAATAAAAGATTGTGGTACTACCCATGTATATCCAGGTGTCCCATACAGTATAGTCACGCCCCTTGCTACTGTAATGACAGCACATAGAAGCATGTTATGTACAGGAAATTAAATGCACTTATTAAAGATGTTATTACCCTGCTATTTTATCAGACTGGAATGTGATCAATGGGTACCAGGGCTGAGCTATGCTTAGCATGTTTAAACATTGCTTAGCTATAAATACTAAGCAGATTTGTGCACTAGTAAGCGAATCCTACTCGGTGTAAGTGCCTATTCGTTTAACCATACGTTAGCACCGCTTACCATCACACAAACTTGTGCACACATACTTAAAGCTGCCTTAATCGCTCTGTATCCAGCAGTCCTTGCTCTGCCTAGCAACAAAATAAACAGCACTTGAACCCATGACCCTGCACACCATAGTCAAAGCAATTAACCTGTAAGCCATCTCAGATATATGGTTTAAGGATGTTTTCCTCAAACATACCCTACTTTACAGCCAGTTTACAAGAGACACTGTGTAATTAGGAAGGATTGGTATCTACAAATATATATATCTGAAAACAAACATATACATAGAGAGAGATAGATATGTATGGAGACACATATATGTGTATAACAATATATAGATATATTACCAATAAATATTGAGGTGTGTGTGTCTAAATATATCTATATATCTATATATATATATATATATATATATATATATATATACACACACACACACACACACACACACACACACACACACACACATATATATAATATATATTTATACACACAGACACACACACATATATATATATATATATATATATATATATATATATATAAATATATAGTGAGAGCTGCATACATGTCTCAAAATGCCCATACAAACATATACTGCTGATAGACCACCCATAACTGGGGCAGCATGCACAGTTGGATAGAAAAGGACCCATGGCACTCACATCTGCCCCCCCCCACAGTCCAAATAAATAAGTGAACACTACACCTCTACAAAATCATGATAGGCCATATGCAATGGCCAGACATACAACAACCTCTTAGCAAAACAACTAAAATGACTGAACATAGCAAAGAGAAATACAACCAGCCAGTAATTCACACATGTTTATTATACTCTGATGTCTTGGCCAAAGCCTTCAAGGAGCAGAACATTACAAGAAATACTTGCCTTAATCACGAGAAACAATTAACACTTAATTACATAATTAAATACACAGCCTCCAGTTACACTCCTCATTTAACCCCCTAAGGGATAAAGTATCACGTTTAATACTAATACATTGAATCTGTACATAACAATTGTCCTTTTATGAATGTTTAATCAAACTGAGGGACAGACTTTTTCCAAAACAGTACCTTGGAACCCACTACTGTCCACATGGTGAGATTTATTCAAATGTATGGCTATAAAAGTGTCATCTTTCGTATGAGTAATATGTCTCATATGTTCTAACAGCCTAGTTTTAAAACAAGAGTTACTCTCCCCCACATAAAATATGTTACACGGGTATCTAACAGCATTCTCTATACATGAACCTCTTGAATGTACAGAATGAACCTCTTGAATGTACAGACTTCAACATGTTTTCCAGCCTTTCCCCTCAGTAGGAATGACAGCACTAAATAATGATAGACCATTATACCTACCAACCTCTTACTGTATGACATCTGGACAAAGCCTGACATAATTGGTGGACAGAGGCCCAAATACATGGCCATACTTGAAATATTGCTGTTATACACTGAGAAAGTTGCTAGTGTTACAGGGTTTGTTGTAACATATCTTTTCTGAGGGATATAAAGTCAGAAAAGCAAATGGATGTTAGCATTTACAGATTGCAATCACCAGATTATGCTACTGATTTCCCAAGGACAGCACCTGTGTGGGGAACAGACCAAACATAACAGGCTAACCTGTGGCCATTATGTGGATAGCCCTACAGTTGAGAGCTATACAGAGACAGAACATTGTCAGACTGAAACCCATGCAGAAGTAGTATGCTCATACAAACCCTGTTAAACTAGCAGTTTTCAAAACATATAACAGCAATACTCACATTCTGCCCCTAAGTCTTGAACCTTCCCCAACATTTAGTTGGCTTGTCTCCACAGGTCTTGTAGTAAGAGGTATTAGCTCACACAACTCCAGGATGTCTCCCTCACAAGTAAGAGAAAGGGCCAACGCCCACATGGAGTACTCAATTATAGGTGTGTGTTGCCATGACATTGGCTATTGAGAGAGAGAGAGCGAGAGAGAGAGACTTGACTTACATTTCTGGCAAATAGCTGAGGATTGAAGTCATCAAGTAATGACTCAAGTTACACTTAAGTTTAAGACTCCACATCCTTAAGAATATTCACGGTAATGCAAAATGTATTATTCTACAAGCTTCCTAAGTTTGTAATAGGAATATTTAAAGTCTGTCCCTATTTATCCACCATCATTTTAGGCGTTGTCCAGATGTGATGCTCTAAGAGGTTGTGAGGTAGGATCGCAGCTCAGGAGCCTGACTCACTCTGGGAAAGGACAGCTCACATATAACAACCGCTGGGGTGTCTGTCAAACAGTTGTGACAGTGCCACTGCTAGGTCAGTTAATGGGATGTTGTCCATATCCATATGTTACCTGTGAATATGAGTATGATACATGTTTGTCTTGTAAATCTAAGAGACCTATATAGGGCATGTGCACAGTAAAATACTGTTGCAGACATGTGTGTCTAACTGCATGTGATATATTGAATTAATAACATTCAACTGTACAGTGTTCTGCTGGACAATGAGCACATTTCTGACTGATAGCTGTAGTCACATACACATATACCTGTGTTATGTCAGCCAAACCACTGGCAAGTCTGTGACAAATGACAATGTAACATAATAGCCTATTTATAACTGTTGGACAACTTCTAGGTTATCACAGTGATGTCAAAGCCTACTGTCCAATCAACTACTAATGTATGGTGCAGCTATATTAATACAGTATCGATATCAATGTCCCTTTTGCCACCCATTTATGTGTCCCATTGTCCAGATATTCTGTTATAACAGGTTGAAAAGTATGATTGCACAGTAAGACTGTAAATAAAGTGTGCCATACTAACATAAAACAGAAATGTATACCAGGTATCCCCTGAGCACATGTGTGTATGCATATGTTCAGCTGGAAGGCACAAAACTAATAACATGGGTTTTAAGCAGTCAGGTACATAGGTTGTGCATGTTGCACATGTGTGTAATATCAGTGTCAGTGCATACAACAGACAAAATTTTGTACAGCTACTGGTTGTTGCATTGCCCTGACACTGATATGGGTACTAGAGTAGGCATGATTAACAGGTAGTAATCAGAGGAGTGTCCAACTGTGTTAATACCCTCTGTCCATTGGATATCACAAGTGTACACACCCCTATTGGAATGCCAGATTTGTGTGCTATATGACAATGAGACCACAGAAAATCATTTCAAAATGTTTCTCATCTTGAATGTGACCCTAACCTGTACAATTCCATTGAAAAACAAAGGTGTTTCTAGGAAGGTGAGCAACTATTGCCAAGTGAAGATGTGTCATGGTGGTAGGGTCCAAACCAAGACCAATGAATGCTGTAACCATCTCAAGAGGTGCATACACAACATATCAGTTTAAGGGTATGCGCACTCATTCAACTGGCTTATTGTACTGATTATTATTCCCATGTTTTCACAGACCAGACTGTTATGTTTTCATTTGAATTGTACACTCTATAGGTCACATTAAAGGTGGGAATGGTTTTGAAATGAGTTATTGTGATGTCATGTTCCAATTGCACAAATAACAGGCATTGTAACAGGGGTGTGTACACTTTATATCCACTGTAGCGATATGGGCTTAGCAATACCTGACCTGTATAACCAGCCTCCACCAAGGTAGAGTAATCCCCTTTGGTGGACAGCAGCAATACACAGACCACATAATAGGTTGCTATATTGGCTGTACAGGGACACATAGGTGCAGACAAGAACTTGGAAGTAAGTCCACCTCTATCTGAGCAAGCATGTAAGTTCACAGGTGACTTCCTGTAAGGCTGACTATTACTATAAATCAGACATATCCACACTACCACAGACAATTGCAACAGTGTCTCCACATATGTTGTCAGTCTCAGAGGCAACAACACAATTCACACTGTACTAGGGGGTAAAGCACACCTCATACACACATGCCATGGATACAGGTTAGGTGTGAACATTGCCACCCTGTCCACCCCAGTTGTATAGGGGGATAAGCACATCAACCACACTCCTCCCCTCAGCAATGGTGAGCATGTACATATTGCCTACTGATGGCAACAACAGCAAATCTCCATGGGGCATAATAACATCACTTTCTGCCTCCTACATGAACTCAGGCATGTGCTCACAGCTCCATCACACACCACAGTCAAACACAGGCCTGCCACCATCCTCACACCATCCATATGGAAGATGGCCACTGTCATCCCTCTACACAGAAATGAATGAAGAATAGAGGATTATGCAATTAAGTGTCCAACACTGGGGGGGGGGGATAAGATAGCTCGGGGCCAGGAGTGTAATGCAAGCTGTTATAGCCATGATAGATTGGAGGGTTATGGGGTAGTTTGGATTATTTGCAAGTAATATCCGCTGTTGATGTGCAATTTGACAACTGTATGAGGTCTTGTGACCTTTTTTCCTGTTTATGTCTTCCAGGAAACATGCACAATTTTTTACATGTCGAGAAACCTAGGATTCCGTCAATTTTTGGCATCCCCAAGGTCCATAAGGATGTGGGCAACCCACCCTTAAGGCCAATAGTCTCTGCTGAAGGTTCCATAACAGCCCCTTAGCTAAATTTGTGGATTCCAAGCTTAAAAAAATTGTCCATGGGGGGAGGGGGCAAATAAAGATTCATGGGACCTTTTGAAAAAACTGCATTCGGGACTTTATTGTGACAACCTTACTTTTATCACAGTTGATGTGATAGATTTATTTTCTTAAATACCCCACACTCTGGGTTTAGAATGGTTAGAAGAGGTTTTAAGTGATACTAATGACATAAGTTTTAATGATTTTAGAACATGTTTAATCTTAATGTATGTGTTTTACGTTTTTTAATATCGTGTGTGGTCAATAAAACAGTTGATTTTATTTTGGTGAACCTTCCACTGCCTTATTTTTGGTTATCATTTTACTTTTGGCACTTTTTTCCACTTTCTTTGTTTATTTGTTCTGTTTTGTGGATATGGAAGGGCAGCCAGATTCCAACATGGAGGGTCAAAGGAAAGGAGGAGAATTGGGGGAAATTCGTAAGCTCATTGGCCAGTTAACCCAACTGGTGGGTCTATTGACTCCTGTCAGTCAATCCTTGGCTTTGCTGACATCACATCTGACATCACCAGGCAACCAGGAGGTAAATCAGAGTGAAAATGGCAGAATTCAGCATGAGGCACAAACTGAGTTAAATGAGATTGCTGTAGAGGTTTCTGCAACAATTGGAAATAGAAACTGTAGTTTGGATGATTTTCCTAATATTTTTAAAACCCAACAATATGTTCAAACCCAATAAATGGAAAGAAGAGGGAGAGAAACCACTGTCCAAGCAGGTGCAGCTGTTAAAAGCAACAAGCAAGTGAATAAAAACACTCATAGCAGTCAAGGTAACAAGAGACTATTTAAAGACATTTTAGACTGCAAATTTGCTTTTGTTGGTGAAGTGCCTTGTTATGACAACAACAATGATACTTATGCTAACAGCCTTGCTAAACCTGACATTTATTTAACTAAATATAAGATGTATCAAACAGACAACGACTATTTAAAGCAATGTTCGCAGTTAAATATTGTACCTAAGGGTTTAAGGGTGTGTAAATATACAAATAATGTTGCCAATGGCTCTGATTTTCACAAAGATTTGGTTGTTGCATTTGACAAATATGGTTCTGATGTCATGAGAGCTATAATTAAAAACAATGAAAATGAAATTAACAATATTTTTCATGTGGTTGAGCATACCAACAACAACATTATCAGTGATTTAATCTACACTATTGAAGGTGAAAAGGAGAAATATTTATTTATTTATTTATTTATTTCCAGTTTGATAACCGGGGAAGTCCACTGGGCCCGAAAGCCCGTTTTCAGTGGAGGCCCGGGGAGAAAAGCTCCACGATAATACATTACACACAAAAAAACAGCAGAAAAGATCTAAACTAATACATTACACACAAAAACACACTCTGTTCTAATAGCATAATACTTTAACAATTTCCAAACAAGAATGAGGTGCAATGGGCACTATACATAAGAAAAAGATATATTAGTGCAAGTGTGATGTTAGTAAGTAGGAAAGGAAAGCAAATTATAGATAGAGTTTGAATGCAAGAGCATGGATGCATGGGAGAAAAAAGAAGAAGCAAAGAAATTAAAGGAGAGGTGTTAGAAGAGGATAGAAAAAGAACAGAAAACTAATGTTCAAATTGTGGTTGAGTCCAGGAGACCACCTAGAGAAAAAGGCAAAAGAGTTAAGGTGAGAGTGAGCATAGCACTTGAAGGAAGGTAAAGGGTTTAATCAGGGAGGAAGGAGGAGATAATGAAGAAGGAGGGAGCTAGGAGAGAGACAGAAGAAGGGGAACCAGGGGGGGTGGGATGGAACTAGGATAAATTGAGATCTAGGTAGGAAGTATACAATTACATTTCCAATTTTGGAAGAGGTGAGAATGAAGAAGAGATTTAAAGTGTTCATAGCTTGTAGTGGCTCTTAGAAGGGAAGGAAGTGAGTTCCATTTTTGCTGTAGTATAGGAAAGTAGGAGCTGGCCAGGGGTCGTTTGGGTTTGTAAACTGAAATAAGATTTTGGTGGCTAGATCTTAGGGGCCTTGGAGGATTGTATATGGTGAAGGTATTAGATAATGCTGGGCAAGCAGTAGGTTTAAAGATTAGTTTGTGTGCAGTAGTAAGTTGGAGGAAATTGAGTTGATTAGGAGTTCTAACCATTGGGGACTACGGAGGCAGATGCAGTGGTGTGTAGAATGAGTGGAGTTAGTAGCGAATTTGGCAATTTTATAGTAGCAGCTTTGAGTTTTGAGGAGATAGAAGAGGAGAGATTGGATAGAAGAGGAGCACCATACAGTAGAGAAGGGAGAAGGAAGGTAGTGGCGAGTTTGTCTTGAAGATGGAGTAAGAAAGTTTGCATTTCTATAAAGCATACCGAGCTTCTGATGAGTTTTCTTTATGTTTAGTTGAATATGATTGTTAAATTTCAGGTGTTCATCAATGGTTACTCCGAGTAATTTAGCACTACCAACAACTTCTATTGAGGACTGGGAGAGGCTGGAAATTATGAAGGATGACTTATCAGGAGTCAGAGCTTTTGAGGGGGAGAAGAGAATGATGTGGGATTTTTTCGCATTGAGGGAGAGATGATTTTGAAGCATCCAATTTTCTATGGTTGTGAAGGCCAATTGGGTTTTGGCTTGGAGCTCGAAGGTTGGGCAGATCAGATAATAGTGGAGTCATCTGCGTATTGGACTATTTGAGCAAGAGGAATAGAAGAGTGGAGAGCATTGATAAACATGTTAAAGAGCAGAGGCCCGAGAATAGAACCCTGAGGGACTCCGGTAGGGTAGGTAGGAATTTTGAGGTACCAGTATTCCATTTCACAGCTTGGGATCTATCAAAGAGATAACTTCTGAACCAAGAAAGGGAGTTGTGGGAGAGGTTGAGGTTAGAGAGGTGGTTGAGAAGGAGAGTGTGGGATATAGTGTCAAGGCCTTAGAAAGGTCAAGAAGAACAGTGGAGACAATTTTTCCAGAGTCACGGGCTTGGTTGACAATTTCTAGGAAGGAATGAAGAGCGGTTATGGTACTGTGGCCAGGCGAAACCCATGTTGTGTAGGAGTGAGGAGATGGTTATCGAGAAGGTAGGGCATGAGTTGCCGGTGTATGCATTTTCAAGAATTTTCAAATTGGGGAAAGAATTGCTATTGGGGAAGTTAGAGATGGTGTTATTTTGCCTCCTTTATGGAGGGGCAGAATGTGGGCAGCTCTCCAAAGTTTGGGAACATAAGATTCTTGGATGGATCTATTGATGAGAATGCTGATAGGTATGGCGATGCCATTTGCTGCGAGCTTGAGAAAGAGTGATGGAATGTTGTCAGGGCATTGGAGCATGGTTTGAGTTTGAGAAGAAGTTGTTTGATGCTGGTGGTAGACACAGGATGTAGAATGAAAGTGGGAGGAGGGTTATGAGAGTTGGAGTGAGGGATGGGTGCAGAAGGATGCCTTGGGTTAGGGGTAGGGGTGGAAGAGGAGAAGGATTTAGTCAGTTCAGCTATTGAGCCAGTAAAAAATGAGTTAAAGAGAGTTGCTATTTCAGTGTCAGTCTTATTATTGTCTGGACAGGGATTGGATTTTGTACCTGGGTGTAAGAGTGAATGGATGGAATTCCAGAATTTTTTGGGATTATTTGTGAGGGAGGACTGAAGTTTGCCGTAGTAAGATTTCTTATCTTTTATAATAAGTTTTTAGCAAGATTGGAGTTGCTTAAATTGCAGTAAAGAGGCTGAGTTTTTATTTTTGTTGTATAGTTTCCATGTTTTGTCCCTTTGTCGCATTAGAGTTTTAGTGTGTTTAGTTAGCCAAGGGGCAGAGTTGAACTTTATCCTTTTGTAATGGGAGGGGCTTGGGAATCTAGGATTTTAAGGAAGGTAGTATTGAAGAGTTCTAGGGCTTCATCTAGGGAAGAGTGTTTAGTGAATCCCAGTTTGTTAGTCGAAGGGTTTCTGAAAATACTGAAGGATTAAAATTAGTTAGGTTGCAGAGTAGGCATATTGTTGTTGGTGTGGGAGCTGTTGGGTTTTCGGTTAATAAAGGCTGGGAGATGATCACTTAATGAGTCTGGTAAGGTACCCGAGTTGGAGATATTGTTAGGGTGGCTGACTAGAATCCAGTCCAAGATGGACCCTGGAGGGTTGGTTTTGTTAGGTCTGGTAATGTTGTTTATTAGTTGAGTAAAATTATAAAGATTGATAGACTGAAGGGGAGTATTGTTATTAATATTATTCCAATCAATATTTACATCACCTAGAATGAAAGTTTCCTGTTTAATATTGTTTGAGGCCCAACAGAGAATATTCTCTAGGGTGGAGGAGTTGTCTCCAGGAGGGATATAGATGGTTATAATACAGATACTTTTGAAGTTGTTTATTTTGAGGATTCCTATGACTAGTTCTGCATTATTAAAGTTGGGAATGGTATTTTGGTATGGGGTAAGATTTAGCAGGCAGTTGTAGACTAAGGCTACACCACCACCTTTTTTGTTTTGGCGATCGGACCTGAGTGCTTGGAAGCCAGGTGGTAAAATTTCAGAGTTACTAGTTTGAGGTTTTAACCAGGTTTCTGTTACTGCTACAATGTCAGGTTCATTTATATTTAGCCAGGCATGAAAGTTTGTTATTTTGTTATTAATACTCTGGGTATTAATGGTAATAAATGTAAGGTATTTATTATTGTGCCTATTTGTGGGGTAGTGGGAGAGAGAATGTTAGTTGGTGTTGGCCCAGGGTTAGGATGGACATCTCCTGCGAGCAAGACAAGAGGAGGAGTAGAGGAGTTGAAACCTAGAAATGCGGAGGAAGTAAAAGGGAGATGTAATTTACATTTGAAAGTGGGAGATTTTTTGTAGAGTGTATGGTGTTTTAGTTTAAAGTAATGAAATGGATTTGGATGAAGGAGGGAGGGGGATATAAAAAAAAATGGAGGGATGAAGGATGTGGAAGGGAGATAGTGGAGGATGAGTGGGGTGAAAAAGAGGCGGGTAGTGTGGTATTGGAATAAGAAGATGCATTATACAGAATGGTAAGAATGAAAAGACATGTAAATGGGGTGAGATAGTGTGAAAGAGTCATGGAGGAGTAGTGTAGGATAGATATTGGAAGATACGGTAGTGGTAGGCTATGGAGTATAGAGATATAAGGAGGGGATATATGAGAAAGAGCAGTTGGGAAAGGGGTGAGAGGGGAGGCGGATTAAAGAGAAAGCTATAGGAGGGGAGGAGCAGAGTGATGGGATAGGCAGAGTGGTATAGGGGAGGGGGTACGAGGGGACTATAAATGTAGATGCACTGGGGGTGGGTGGGATTTGGGGTAGGGTAGGGAGCGGAGTGAGCCCAAGCGAACGGAGCGGGAAGAGCCACAGAAGGAGAGAGGCGGAAAAAAAACTATCAGTGGAGAGCTTGGATATAGGAGGAAAGGAAAGGGCCTTACCAGTAGTGATAGTAGACAGAGAAGTGTAGGATAAACTTATCTTCTGGGGGGGGGGCTGGCAAAGCAGCAAGGTAGGAGAGTAGGACAGCAGAGGTCCAGGAAGGCAAGGGAAGATCAAGAATCTATCGTTGGAGTAGGGAAAGCAACAGGTAAGTACAGGGGACAGAGATGTAGTATGAAAGAGAGGACTATAGTGGATTAGGAGAGTAAAGTAAGAAATAGGGCTTTACAGATTAAAGGGGAAGAAGATAAAGAAGAAATAGAGTATAAGGCAGTAATTAGATTAATAGGGAGCGGACGCCATCTAGTGGCCAGGTGCTGGGATGCAACTAAGGTCCACAGAGGCTGTTGAAGGGGTAGAATAACTGAGTGGAGGAGGATGAGGATAGTGTAGGTAAGTGGAGCTAGTAGAAGAGGAAGGGTGGTTGTACAAAAAAGAAGAGGAAGGGCTGACTGCTGGCTTCTTGGCAGGGAAGCGTTCAGAACACCTAGTGGGGCTAAAATAACTAAAGAACAGTAGGTTTAGCAGATGGTGCACATACTTCCTTGGTTTTTTCAAGGGGAGGCTTGTTTCTAGTCCAAATAGGGGGAGAGAGCAGCACAGTTTGTTGAGTTGCTTGGCGGACTGAATAAGCTGGGAAGGCTTGAGATGTAGGTCTGGAAGTCCACACAGGTGTATCCAAATAGGGGAGAGCAGGGGCTAAAGAAAACCAAATTGGGTATGACTGAAGTGGTTTGTGATGGACAGCATAACTTTTCATCCATGTGCGAAGATCAGGCAGGAGTGTTTGTGTTGAATCCCACCATTATTAATCTTGTATTGCCTGTGTGTATGAGGGACAGGAGATAAGGCCATTGGATCTGCTCTTCTGATCCAAGTAGATCATAACAAGGTTTATGAGATGTCCAGTTAGCGCACTTTATGATAATCCCAGGTGGAAACCATGAAGCTCCCAAGCAGACAATGCTCATTCATTTATGTGGGAAAAACTTTCACTTCATTGCTGTATTGATTCATCCTTCATAAAATATCCAGTCTGCACTTCCTGGGCTTCACAACATTGGTACTTCTGCCCTCGTCACAAGATGTTGCTTCATCCAATAACAGTTTATTTTTAAGGGACGTTTTGTCATTAGCATCTTCACAACCCTTTCACCTCCATTTCTGGCTGACAGCAAGCAAATAATCTTAAAAAAAAACTTGCGATAAATATCCTTGAAAATTACTCTACTGTTTGAAAGATCCACTCAGTGTGATTAGCATTCACAATTAAAGTACAACTGTTATTTTGATTTGTTAAGGAGTATTGATTCAAAATGTAAAGAAGTGCATGTTAGAAAGATGAAAAAGATAGATAGAGATATTAATGAATACAAAGAGAATGTGCACTATCCCAAACCTAGGCAGGGGGCTAGGTTTTATGGTAATGACAATTTAAACAGGGAAAGCATACATGATGGTGGGTTTGGTGGGCAAGTCAATGATGTTCCTTTCAACATTCGAGACCCTTCGGATTTTCCTTCTTCCTGGAGGTCAGAAAGGTTGAAAACGAAAGGCCCAGTCAGTTACAGGTACAATTTCTGGACAGGACAATGGGGAGCTTAGTAGAGACAGGCCATAGGGTCGGAATGGTCAAGGATGGCCCCAAAATAAGTTATAACAATTTTAACATTTTTAATTATAGTAACATTAACATGCAGGAAGGTCATTTTAAGGGGGAGGGGGCAAATGCACTCAAAGATTCATGAGACCTTTTGAAAAAACTGCATTTGGGCCTTTATTGTGACAACCTTACTTTTATCACAGTTGATGTGATAGATTTATTTTCTTCAATACCCCACACTCTGGGTTTAGAATGGTTAGAAGAGATTTTAAGTGATACTAATGACATAAGTTTTAATGATTTTAGAACTTGCTTAATCTTAATGGATGTGTTTTACATTTTTAATATTGTGTGCGATCAATAAAACAGTGGATTTTATTCTGGTGAACCTTCCAGTGCCTTATTTTTGGTTAACATGCAGAGGGCTTACCTACCGGCATTCTCTGTTGGGAAAACTGACATCATCACCCAATATGTGATCGAACATTATGCCCTGTTATTTGGACGGAGAGCACAAGATATGCAGGAGAGGACCACCCTGTGGAATGATCTGGTTCACGGGGTAAATGATGCTGGCCTGCACAGCAGAACTTATAAGCAGGTGTGCCATCAGGCCACCGACCTTGTCCGCTATGCCCGTCAACAGGCTGCTGCTGTAATGAGGGACCGGCTAGCCGCAGGTGGGGTCCCAGCCATCCAGCCCCCACTGACACCCACTGAGGAGCTCCTCACCAACCTTGGGGCACCTGCCCAATGCACAAGCCATGAAGCTGAGGAGGTAGGTTGCACCCACACACTAGATGAGGAGCATACAGGTAAGGTCCCCAGTGCACATTACTAGGACACTGTTGCTTATCCATTTCTATCTGTATACTATCTACATGCATATGTCAGACGAGATAGTAGGTTGTGCTAGTGTTTAGTAACGCACAGACGTGTACATCTATGGTGATGGCCAGCATATTTTCTAGTATTGGGGGTTGTACTGTTAATGTGCTGAAATCCTGCTTCCACCCTTTACCAAGGCCACATCAGTGGGTACTGACATTACCTTTATCCCACAACTATTTAGGTCCCTCTGGTATACAACTGGGACAGCAGCCTGTAGCTGGTGAGTATGGAATTGTTTTGTTGAGGTTTGCCAATACACTGGCCATGTTAATTCCATGCTATTTGCCATGCACACATTTATCACACCTACCCATAATGTATGATGTACATGTTCAGTTTTGTTGGTGTTAACTGCACTGCATCACAGTGGTCACCATGGTGTCATATCTGAGGGGTATGTAAGATTCCTGTAGTATACCTCACAACCTGTCAGTGCAAGATGTCTGGACAGAGACAAACAAAATGGTGGGACAAATGGGCTACGGTAGGGACATCTATGAAACATTACGCTTATACAGTGGATACAACAGCGTACACACACATATTAAGATGGCAACTGTTCCTGATATATACGACAGACCGCAATAATACATTCCACACCTTTTACAACCTGTACTGTGATCCTAGCATTAACAATTGTGTAAAATAGCATTATATGTTAGCGTTAAAATATGGGGTATACACAACTTACAAAACACTGGATGCATATGTGTGCACACACTCAAAATAACATATTGTGGAGGCAGCTTGTGATGTACTGACAGCATTCACTCTATTTGAGTACACACCCGCCATCAAGTACAGGGCCTCAATGTCACACCAAGTAATGGTCTGCTCTCCGAAAATTATGTTCATGACATTTCCTCAGTTGCCTGCAACAGAGGCAGCCATGGCTTGCACACATCTTACAAAGCATCAAAGGGATCCCATGTCTGAAATGTATCAGTCAGGAGTAGGGGAAAAAACATTAATGCAGCAACACTGAGGGAGTTGCAGGAATGTCTAGCAAGTATTGCCTGTGTAGTACTGGTGGCAACAATCACCTGGATTCTGCATAAGTGTGGCTTATGGGATAGGGTAAGTGGACAGAAGATTTTCCCCACAAGAAACACCATCCAGGGCTGTGTACAGGTAGCAAAAGCATAACATCAAGTCTCCCAAAGTTATGTGTTGCAGTGTGTAATGGTGTCATGACACTATGGTTTAAACCTACAGATAGTATTCATAGATATGTATGGTGCACAAGCAACACCTCACTTCACCTCAGGGCCACCATCTCCAACTTGAAGCTTGCTGGTGCCAGTGTACACCCTTAGGGTTGATTTTTATTAGCTGGAACTAGGCCTGTAGACATGGTGGAGGGGATTTTGAACACTACAAAATAACACCCATGTGTAGCCCTCAGTTGTCAAGCATCTGTAATAAGGCTGAGGGTGGGGACTGGTTTCAGCTTCAAACACAACAGTAAACTGAAGTGTACATCCAAAGCTAGCTAGGAATTGCTGTATCTGAACACATTCAAGGTTATGAATTGGCCCAGACATAACCCAGACTCAACAGCAATAGTAAAACCCCTGTGTGACCTCAAAGGGTTGTGCACATGAGCTGGCCTTGCAATCTGGCAGAGTTGGCGGACCTTTGTAGGGAAGACAGACCAAATAATGCCAAGTCAGGATGTGCCATGTTAGCATACCGCTTACCAGGAATAGTGACTGCTGTAGTTCACTTAACAGGTGCTTCAACAAACCATTGGTTTAAAGGTGTTCACACTTATGCAACCCCCATATTGTACACATCTCATTCAGTATCCTCAGGACTAACACATTTGTTTGATTCTTGATTGGATTGCACAGGTCATATGTCATATATCAGGTGTGTGTAATGTTTTCAAATGCAATACTATGGCCCCATTTGACATCATAGAAGTGGCTGGCATGTAAACAGGTGTGTGTACTCTCTTCATATCCACATTAAGCTTTGAAGGTCATTGGTGTAACCGGATTTTATTGCACATACATGCATTGCTGATGATGAGATCTGCAAATCAAATGTCAGTCATTAATTAATGACATCAGTCCTCATATCATCCCAGTTATGTGTCAGACAAACACATAGGGGTTGTGAGGAACAGAGCAAACATAACTGCCAGACATTTACGCATTCAGCAATGATTTGTACAGTTGTGAGGTATGGTCTACAGTAGATGCCAATGTGCTATACAGGTGCACAGCAATAATGTGTACATGGGTGCGGTGTGTTCCAGGGGAAGGGAAATTACCTACTAACATGACTCATGCATCCCAGAGATGTAAATTGTTAGTAACAGGGATTAAGAATAAATGCAATGCATGATGTTGAGTGCCATGTGTCATGCATGTCAACTGTTGGGTAATGCGAGGTCTCTTTGTGCCACCTTACACATGTGTGTGTGTGTGTGGAAACTAAGCCCTCAAAAAACTGCCTTAATCATTCTGTATCCAACAGTCCTTGTTCTGCCTAGCAACAAAATAAACAGCCCTTGTAGGTCATGAACCCAGGACCCTGCACACCATAGTCAAAGCAATTTACCAGTAAGCCATCTCAAATATATGGTTTTAGGGTGTTTTCTCAAACATGCCCTACTTTACAGCTAGTTTACAATAGGCAAGAGACACTGTGCAATTAGGAAGGATTGGTATCTACAACTATATATATATATATGCATACATGTCTCAAAATGCCCCTACAAACATATGCTGCTGATAGACCACACATAACTGGGGCAGCATGCACAGTTGTATACAAAAAGACCCATGACACTCACATCTGCCCCCCCACAGTCCAAATAAATAAGGTAACAGTACACTGTCACAAAATCATGATAGGCCATATCCAATGGACAGACATACAACAACCTCTTAGCAAAATAACTACAATGATTGAACATGGCAAAGAGAAATACAACCATCCAGTAATTCACAGTCATACAACTCTTCTTATGCCTCATCGTTGGCCTTTGCCACATTTCTCTTTGCAATGCACCTCAACTCCTCACACTCCTGTCTACTTTCCTCATCTCTCTGACAGTCCCACTCCTTCTTCCCCATCCTCTTTCTTTGTATACTGTCTTGTACTTTCTCAGTCCACCACCAGGTCTCCTTGTACTACTTCCTCCATCCACATGTCACACCAAGCACCTTTCTAGCCATCTCCCTTAGTAGCTCTGCTGTACTTCACAAGATATGTGGTGAATTGACAGTGCCACCCAGTGTCTATCTTAATCCTTCCTTAAACTCCACCTCACAATCACCCTTTTCCAAGTCACACCATGTGATCCTTGCTGCCTCTTCTTGATCACCAACATCATCCTGCAGACCAACATTCTATGCTGCCTAAATACACTTTCCCCATTCACCACTTTACAGTGTCCAATCTCCTTCAAACTGGCCCTCCTACACTGGATAGTGTGCATCTTACTACAGTCTTGTAAGTCACCCTGTGCTCCTCCCTCATGTTATAGTACATATTCACTGAAAGCATGTTCCTCTGTTTTGCAGTCCCCACTACCATCTCACTGTCTGCATTCCTTTTAACACCATGCATACCCATCACTTCCACAGACCCTCTGTTCCCTTCACCAACATGCCCATTGACATCTGCTGCAATAATCACTCTGTCAACCTTGGGTACAATCATCATCACATCATACAAATGACTTCACATTTCTCTTTGTCATCCATCACACAACCAAGTTGTGTAGCATATGAGCCCCAGCCAACCTTGGGACATGCACCCCAGTACAACACCAGGGTACAGAGGCCAACATGCTGGAGGTAGGTGGCACCCACACAATGGACAGGGAGCATGCAGGTAAGGGCCCAATGAGGATTTGTACACTAATGTGTCAGACATACATGTATCTGTATTGTATCTACATCCATGTGTCAGGTCTGATTGCAGTTGTGGATGGGGTTTTCTAATGCACAGAGGTGCACATCTATGGTGAGGGCAGAACATTGTGTATTATTGGGGTTAGTACTATAAATGTGCAGACATGCTGCAGCCATCCTGTACCAAGGCCACATGTGAGTCAGCTGACAATACCTCCCTCTCACAACTACCTAGGACCCTCTGTTCTGCATATTCGACAGTATGACATTGTTCTGTTGCCTGGCAACACCCCAAGCATGTGAAGGGCATGCAATTTACCATGCACACAACTATCAGTAATAGCTATATTGCTTTATGTAATAGCTATATTGCTTATGTGCACGCTCACTTGTGGTGGGTTTAACTGCATTGCATCACAGTGGTCACCACTGGGGCCTATCTGACATGAATTCAACATTCTTGTAGCATACCTCACAACTTTTCAGTGCCAAGACGTCTGGACAGAGGCCAGCAAAATGGGCTGGACAAATGGCCTAAGGTAGGGACAAGTGTGACACATTACTGGTATACAGTGTATATAAATTGTGTTCACACCTCAGTTAAGATACAAGATGTTCCTGTTACATACAAATTAGGACCACACTATGTCAGTCCATATCTCTTCCAGCCTTTAATATGACCCATAACCTGAACAGTTCACTTGTAAAACCAAGCATCTGGACTCATGTATTGCACCTACAAGGCTGGCCACCTGTGAGGGTGGAAAACATCATATCAGCATGATGTTTCAGTCAGGTATGATACCTCATGCTGCCATATGTGTCAGTACACTCACTGTGGCCTGTTTGGCTACAATATCACATACACAGGCATTATTAAGGCACACAGACCACTTCCAACCACATATAGGTTGCAAACATCTGTATATTCCAGACACATCTGTACAGAGGACTCTACAATGGTTTAACTTGCATGTGAGGCAGATGCTGTTACCACACTATAGAAAGTAATGGCAGTAGGAGGTGTTCACCAGCCGTGTATGGTACACACATCAGAATGGTAGAAGCCACACAAGATATGATCCACACACACAAACAGTTGCCAGTAATGAGATTAGAACTCCTGCCTATCTAGTTATTTCTACTATAGTGCTACGCAGTTATCAGATGCACCACAGAGCTTATACATTTTCACCTAGTCTAAAGGTAATTCTATGGTGGATGACATCAACAGGAATACTAAACTGGAATGAGAGGAAGTCTAAAGGGTAGTACACAGGTCAAAAATGGTGTAACCCACACACTACATCATTCTCACACAAACACACATCCAAACAGTTGCCAGTAGGGAGATTAGAGCTCCTACCTATCTAGTTATTTCTACTATAGTACTACACAGTTATCATATGTGCCACAGAGCTTATACATGTTCACCTAATCCAAAGATACTTTTAAGGTGGATGACATCAACAGGACTACTACATTGAAGTGAGGGGAAGTGTAAAGGGTAGTACACAGGTCAAAATGGCATAACCCACACATTCCTGCCTATCTAGTTATTTCTACTATAGTGCTACACAGTTATCAGACATGCCACAGAGCTTATTCAATTTCACTTAATCCAAAGGTACTTCTAAGGTGGATCCAAACAGTTGCCAGTAGGGAGATTAGAACTCCTGCCTAACTAGTTATTTCTACTATAGTGATACACAGTTATCAGAAGTGCCACATAGCTTATAAGTTTTCCCCTACTACAAAGGTACTTCTAAGGTGGATGACATCAACAAGATTACTAAATTGGAGTGAGAGGAAGTGTAAAGGGTAGTACACAGGTCAAAAATGGTGTAACCCACACACTACATGATTCTCACACAAACACATCCAAACAGTTGCCAGTAGTGAAATTAGAACTCCTGCCTATCTAGTTATTTCTACTATAGTGCTACACAGTTATCAGAGGCACCACAGAGCGTATACATTTTCAACTAGTCCAAAGGTACTTCTAAGGTGGATGACATCAACAGGACTACTAAATTGGAGTGAGATGAAGTGTAAAGAGCAGTACAGAGGTCAAAAATGGTGTAACCCACATGCTACATGATTCTCACACAAACACACACAGTTGCCAATAAGGAGATTAGAACTCCTGCCTATCTATTTATTTCTACTATAGTGCTATGCAGTCATCAGATGCGCCGCAGAGCTTATACAATTTCACTTAGTCCAAAGGTACTTCTAAGGTAGATGACATCAACAGGACTACTAGACTGGAGTGAGGGGAAGAGTGAAAGGTAGTACACAAGTCAAAAGTGGCATAAATCAGACAGTACATGATACACACACACTCACTTGCCAGTATTGTTATTAGAACTCCTGCCTATGTCTACTATAGTGTTACACAGTTACCACATGCGCTACAGAGCTTACTGAATTTTCAAATGGCCAAAGCTGCTAACTGCACAGCTGAGGTTAAGTATTACAGGTGGCAAAATGTCTGCCTTCATTTCCACCCTTACATTGTGCTAGTTCTTTATGTCTTGCACTTCAAATAGCATTATGGCTTGGCACTTCACCAGGTTATTGTATCAATAAGTGTGGCACACCTGGGAGCCATCAGTAGTACTCATTCATCACAGAGGTAGCCCCAGTACGTACAAGTGATGTCCACCCCTGCTGGCATGATTGAAGGGCAGTTTTCTGTGCTTTCACCTATTAAGCTGGTGCACTTGTCCATTCTGAGGCACTGTTGCAACTGTTTCATGTAAACAGACAACACTCCCCTCTAAACCCCAAACACTCAGACCTGTGAGAGTTACCCATATATCACCCAATGTGGACATATGCACTCTCCAGCAAAGACTGGGCTAGCAGATCAAGAGGATAAGATCAACACCTGCACCACCACACGTGGAACACATAGCTCACCATGACACCCACTTTGACAGCCATGACATATGGTGAAAAGCCACACACCCACCTTCACAGAGGCACTCGATGGACATTTACCCAAAACACCACAGACCAGCAAGACAGACACCCACTCAGACACCATGACATGACACATGCCAAGGGACACATATTTAACCTACACAGTGTGCCCCTCAACCTAAGCACCTAAGACTAACCACCTTGAACAATACAGTGATCATGAGTTACTCAATAGTGAAGCACACACATATCCCACTCACAAAGTTGAATATGGAGCAGGTAACAGCCAAATATCTATCACATGCCAGCATCCAACACATGGCACAGCCAGTCATGGCACTCCACAACAACTAGGAGTATCACTCTGTATCCATGTGGGTGTGAATGACATGGGATACACCTCCCTGGACTACATGACAAGAGACATGGTTGAACTCTCTGATTATGTTAGGCAGGTGTGACAGTAGCTCTGAGCAGTATACCGCTATCACCCAGAAAGATTGAGCGGTACTATCAACAGATGTTTGACTGCAGCATTGGCTTACGTGTTTTGTGTCATTCTCAGGGGATCCAGTATCTCTCTGCTTGGGATGACATGATTGACAGAACTTAGTGAGTTGCAAGATATGTCCTACATCTGTCAGCACTGGTTTTTCAGGTACTGGCTAAGTGTCTTGCCACCCCTATAATGTCTTATTAGGCAGTGTTCCTAATGTAATTACTGCCATAACAGCTAGACATGTATGCAATCTAAGGGTCATGCTGCTCAACAGTAGATATCTACCTGTCAGGATGCAGTCACTAAAAGCAGTCGGAGTGGAGGACATTAACATTTCTGCTGTAATGGAGAGGTGGTTCACAGCAGCAGACAGCAACCCTGCAGTATCAGGCTATAATGCATTCCACAGCTGTCAGCCCCCAAACATGGACAACACCACATGTCCACAGATGGTGTTGTCCATATTCATTATGGATAGGAACACCTCCAGACTAGTATCCCTGCATAATGCATTGGAGATACTTCTGGTACAACTGCCTTGAGGTAATAGTGCAATCCAGACCATAGCCTGCTATGGGTCCACATCTATGTCCCTAGACTGTCAATGCACATTCCTCAACACCTTACCATCTATGATGGTTCAACGCAACACTGACATAGTGTGAGACTTAAACTACCCCTCCATCACCTGGAGAAAGTAGCCAAGTGCCAGTTCAGTAGCCCAACACGTCTTGGGATTCATCATTTCCAATGCCCGGGACCAGCTCATACTGACCCCGGTAGAGGATGAGACAACATTGATCTGTGTTGACTACTTAAATATGGGACTGTTGCTCATTCACAGTTGTCAATCCCTACCTGGTGAGATCCACACAGACTGTAATCAACATGGAACTCAACTTGTCAGCCACACCCCCCACAAAGGTAACCACCTTGCAAAACCTCTCCAAAGCTGACTTTGCAGCCATAAAAACAGGGGTGGATGACTTCACTGCACCCATGGCAATGGGAAATATCTGCATGACTGTTGAATCATACACATATGCACTGTACAAACAGGTACATGAATGCATGGTACTAGCCATAGCCAACAGAACCCAGACACTGTTCTCCAAACACTGGGAGACAATGTGATGGTCCTCTGCCATTACTAAAGTGTACAACAGAAGGACGACACTGTTGCAGAGAAAGGTGGTGCCCCATGACTGTTGAACTCCCTTATTAGCCTCGAACACAACTTGGGATCCCTCATGGAATCCCCTGCAGGCAACTATGAAGGCAGACATGCAGCAGACACTGCCGACAATCACAAAAGCCTTTGATAGTTACTTCAACAACCTCCACAGCATTAAACACAAGTGCTGTGAGTTACTGCATAATGCTAATACCTATCCTGAGACAACAGATATTGGCCACAGACTTGGCAACACATACAGTGCCAGCTTTACCCCTCTCTTCCCCCACAAGTGTACAATCACTATGGCAGATGAATGGCAAGCACCCAGCAGTACTGCAGGCCAGGTTAGACCTGCATTGCCCACAGGCAAGAATGCAGCTTCCATGGGACACCAACATATCCATGGCTGTGTTCTACATGACATACAAAGTGACCTTGAACCAAATCTGTGTGCCCTGGTCAGTCACAGCCTGACCTCAGAGTTTGTCCCTCAAACATGGCACACTGCTACAGTCATCCCTCTCCATAAAGGGGTAGCATCTACAGACCCTGGAGATTATTGGCCCCTTAGCCTGACAAGTCTACTATGTAGGGGTATGGACCACATCATCAGGAACCTGATTGACCAACATATGGGTGATCTCCTAACTCTGGACCCACACAGTTTGGCTTTGTGAATGGCAGATCATGCCTGCTCAACCTGGTTGATGTCTTTGACTGAGTCATCAGGGCTGTGTATGACAGTAAGGCACTGCATACAGCCTACATTAATCTGTCCAAAGCTTGTGTTACCATCCCTCAGTGAGGGGATTATTGCTAAACCTCACAAACTAGGCATCAACCCATATATCATTGTTTGTTTTGCAAACTGGTTCACAGAACACACAAGTATGATGGTGGCAATCTCCAGGTCAGACTGCAAGTAGTCACAAGTGGAGTCCCACAGGGATCAGTACTGAGTAGTGTCCTGTCCAGCATCTACTTCTCAGGAGTCCAGCCCAACACATAGGAACTCTAGCTGACCAGGTTCACAGAGGATTGCAAGCTGGGAGCTATCATTGACTCCACAAGTGATGCACACATCCCACAGAAAGGCCTCACTGAGACCACTGAGTAGTGTGGAAACCATGCCCAGAAGCTTGACACCACAATACCCATCATCATCCCTCTTGGTACAACACTCAGTTTTCAGTAGGTACCACACTGATGGGAGCTCAATGAACACTGTATGCATTATAATAGTTCTGGGGATACAGGTTGGCAGCAACTTCTCCTTCAAGCACCACATTGCCACTGTGGTCTGGAAATCCTTGTATATGGCACATTGCATTACCAAGGGTTTTACATCCAGGAAGACAAAGATAATTATCTCTATCTACTATTCCCTCATTAGACCACTCCTCAAGTATTATGGCCTATTTGCCATGTACCTCACTAGACATCTGCTACAGCTGCTGTGCTTGACGTACAAGGCCATGTCTGACCCAGCTGGTGCTACATATAAATACATCCATACCACACACTGTAGAGACCTCTACCTCAGTACCACAATCACCACAACATGCTGGTGGGACAGGTCCCCTCACCAAGAGGCTGCACATGGCCTGGAATATACTTCCCATGCCCTGGAATACACTTCTCATACATATCATGTAGAGCACCTAGCTGACCCTGTTCCAGAGAAACACGATGAGTGGTTGTGATTTGGCATTCCGGAGATTGGATAAGGGCCTCAGGGGTCTCAGAGCCAATATTTGGCATTTAAGGTTGTTCAAGGCCTATTTTCATAAAGGCTTGGCACCCAGAGGCCTTCGCATTAAGTTACGTCCTCTTGTGGGTAGATCTGAACAGAGACTTACAGAGGAATGGGATGATGCCCTGAGGAAGGGCTCAATGGTATTTGTTAAAATTCTATTGGATTATTATGAAAGAACAGTGGACATCCTGCTCAGGGAGGTACAAGATCTAAGTATGGAATGCCAAAAATATAAGGACAGTACTAAATATTCCAGTTGTGTTGAGCGGTTGTCCAAGGAACTGACAATTTATGATAATATGGTGAAAGACAGAAAACTTAAAAAATTTTCTAGGGACACACATGATTATGAGAGAGGTCAACCCTTTCAGGTTCAAAGAAGTGTCAGATTCAAGGATGCGGGATCAGTGGTAAATGGAGGTAGACCTAAGAAAAGACCTAGGTCCATTTTAAAACAACATGATTCTAGTTATACTAGTACTTCAGGAGAGGAGTCATCCTACACTGACAGTGAGGGAGGTACCAGTGTCCGATCACCTGTAAAAAAGAAAACTCAATCCAAGTTCCCTTTAGATATGTTGGGAAATCCCGAGGGGGGAGGAAGCATAAGAGTAGACATGAATACAGACTCAATGACAGGGCTAGTTCAGGCATTGTTGAACAAATAGCTGAACCTTTTGATAATGTCTTAAATTTGTCTGATCATATACTTACGAAGGAACAACATTGCATTCTCAATAAAGGATTGGGATTTGTCCCAAGTTTTTTTTCCGACCATTATTTGGTATCTGTTGATGTGATGGAATTTTGTAGAAAGTTGAATTTAAAAATTTTCTTTAATGATCAGAGCAATTCTGTAACTCAAAGATCTACTGATTTTACTTTTAAAAAATCAACATTTCAACCTCCAATGAATAAAAACGTAGGGATTTTCCAACAAGCAGTATTGAGGGACTTACATTTTCCACACTTTAATACCAACATAGCTCATGACAATATTACCCCTTTGGAGAGAGAAGCCTTGTTAGAATTGAGACAAAATCATAAAATTGTTATCATCCAGGCGGACAAAGGGGGTGCTGTGGTTGTCTTGAACAATGATTATTATGTACAGGAAGGATTGAGACAATTGTCAGATATCCAGTGCTATATGCACATGAGGATAGATCCGACTCCTAAGTTTAAACAAGACATTGATGCATTCATTCAACAGGCAGTACAAGAAGGAATTATTTCGCAAAAGACTGCCAAACATCTTCAAGTTAGTGATCCACAAAAGCAGATTCTGTATTTGTTACCGAAAATCCATAAATCTCTCAGTGCTCCCCCTGGGAGACCTATTGTGTCTGGATATGGATCCCTTACAGAACCTCTATCGGTTTTCCTAACATCACACCTCAAGCCATTATTGCCCATGGTCAGAGCTCGTATACAGGATACAACAGAATTTCTAAACATCATTGTTGATACACAATTAGATCCAGAATGGATAATGTGCACTTTAGATGTGAAATCCCTATATACGAGCATTCCCCATTGGGCTGGCCTACAGGCGCTAGATTATTGGCTTCAAAGATCTGATCTATACCCACCCGGATTTAACACCTTATTAGTATGTATGTCCGAGTATGTCCTTAACAAAAATGTTTTTTTCTTCCAGGGTGATTGCTATTGGCAACTAAGAGGTACAGCTATGGGGGCTTCCTTTGCCCCTATATATGCTGACCTCTTTATGGCATACCTGGAGGAATGTCTCATATATGATCCTTTGCACATCATTTACTTAGAGGAGATGGATATTTGGAGACGCTATCTTGATGATTGTTGGATGGTGTGGCGTGCGGATGCTGATTATTTGATGGAATTTGTGGAACATTTGAACAGCAATATTTGGGGTATTGAATTCTCAGTAACATATCACAAGTTTACTATTGACTTTTTGGATGTTACGGTATATCGGAATGAGGACAATACCCTAAGTACAAAAATACATAGGAAGTATCCACAGTTTAATACGTTACTTCATTCGTCAAGTATGCACCCACGTCACACCATCCGCAACATCCCTAAATCACAATACTTACGTATTAAGCGTATTAACTCATCTCCTCAAGATTATGAGGATGCTAAAAAGGATTTAAATATGAGATTTTTGGATAGAGGTTATTCAATTAGGGACATATCTAGTGCTAGGGTGTGGACAGATCAACAGCTGAGATCAGATCTTTTACAATATCAGATCAAGGATGATGTTAAAGGAGATACCATTCGATTCATCACTACTTTTGGGAAAAATCACCAACTTATTAGAAATGTGTTGAACAATAATTGGAACATACTTATGGCTAATGAACATCTTCGCCATATTCTGACTGATCTATGTTCCATTTCTTACAGGAGGGGCAAAACTTTGGGTATGTTATTTTCCCATTATAAACATCAGGATAGTGGAGGTGCAACATACAGACAACTCACCATCACTGGGGATGAGCTACTGGGGACTTTCCCTTGTGGTCATTGCACCTCCTGTGCAAGTATCAATAAAACTAAGGAATTCTCTAGTGCCAATACTAGTAAGATATTTGATATTCGCATATTTGCAAATTGTTCAACCAGTTGGGTGATTTATTTAGCTATATGTCATTGTCAGGCTTTTTATGTTGGTAAAACCTCACGGTCCCTTAGAATCCGAATAGGAGAACATCGTAGTGACATTCGGACTTATAAAATTAGCAATGCCCTATATCAACATACTATTAAGCATCCATCTGCTAAATTTATATTTTGTGCTATTGATAAAGTACAGGGAAATAGATCAAACCAGATAGGCTGGCAGAGTGTTCTCAGTAAGAAAGAAAAATATTGGATTATACATTTGGGAGCCCTTTTTCCACCTGGATTAAATGACCATTTATAAATTATCATATATATTTATATGGTATTTTACACCATACCTTGGCTGTATATTATTATTATTGACATAATATTTTTGTTGACATAGTATTATTTATGCACAGTTTGTGCATCTATGTATTTCTATTAACAATATAGGTTTTATGGAAGTGCATGTCTTTAAATAATGATTTGTATAATCACAAGTTTTCAGTTGATTGCTAGCCATTTGTTTATTGGCTAAACAATTATATAAATATGGAGTCTGTTCAATGGAATTGCCATTGCTATTTTTCCTCACTGAAGAAGGTACTTTACCGAAACTAGTTTGAGGCATGTCTTTGTTACAATTCTGGTTTAGAGAGTGATTTAGTGTCTTTGACACTACCTTTATTTCAATAAAGCCTTAGGAACCGTTTGCTGGCTCTTGTTTGTTCCTGTTCTGCTGTTGGGCCATGCAAGCTTGAACGTGCGTGGGTTAGTGTGTCACTAATAGACAGTTCAACCAAGGATCACTGCAGTGGCTATACCTGATACAGGCACTGGGACATAACATCTAGTGGCACAATGGCAGGGTCCTTCTATGTGCTAGGCTCGCTAAGGCTCCTGGGCCATTACCTACTACACACTTGTGAACCCATGAAGGGAATAACATCAGCAGGACTGAAAAAGTAGTGCAGTGGGTGTTTAACCTATCAAAATACTTTGTCCTACAAACAGACACATATATACACACACACGCACACACACACTTGCCAGATATGAGAGTAGAATCCCTACCTAACTAGTGATGTGTATCATAGTGTTATGTAATTACCACATGTGCTACAGAGCTTACTGAGCTGAGAGTTGGCCAAAGGTGCTGATATGGGGAATGACATTGGCAGGACTGATAAAGTAGGGCAGTGGGTGGGAAACATATCAAAATACTACTACTTACAAACATACATACCCACACACACATTTGCAGGAAGAGTAGAACCCCTGTCAACCTAGTCATTTGTACTATAGTGTTAAGCAATTATCGCATAAAACTACTGAGGTTACAGGGCTGACAGCTGGCCGAGGTTGCTGATAAGGGACTGACATCATCTGGACTGATAAGGTGGGGCACTGTGAAGTATTGTGGGTGGGAATTTCATAAAACTGTTTCACCTATAAACAAACACACAATTCCCTCAGTCTTGCACACATAACTGTAACACACACACACACACACACACACACACACACACACACACACACACACACACACACACACACACACACACACACACACTTCTACATTTGCCAGGACTGAGATTAAAACTCTTACCTAACTAGTTATTTTTACTATCGTGTTATGCATTATTGCACGTGCCACAGAGCTTATGGGGCTGAGGCCTGATGGAAGGCACTTCTAAGATGACTGATATCTGCAGGACTGCTAAAGTGGGAAAAGGGGAGGTGTACTGGGTTTGAATGGACAAAAAAGCTTTAAGTTGTGAACACACAGACACACACACACACACACACACACACACACACACACACACACACACACACACACACACACACACACACACACACAAAATTAGAACTCCTACCTAACTAGCTGTTTGCACTATCTTGTTATGCAGTTATTGCATGCACCATGGAGCTTATGGGGCTGAGGTCTGATGGAAGGCACATCTAAGATGACTGATATCTGCAGGGCTGCTAAAGTGGGGAAAGTGGAGGTGTACTGGGTTTGAATGGACCCAAAAGCTTTTAGTTGTGAACACACACACACACACACACACACACACACACACACACACACACACACACACACACACACACCCACACACACACACACACACACACACACACACACACACACACACACACACACACACACACACACACACACACACACACGCACACTTTTACATTTGCTAGGACTGAGAATAGACCTCCTACCTAACTAGTTATTTGTACTATCTTGTTATGCAGTTATCACATGCACCACAGAGCTTATGGGGCTGGGCCAAACACAAGTGACTGCTATGGTGACAGACATCTTCAAGACTGCTAAGGTGGGGCAATGGAAAGTGCACTGGGTGGGGAAGGCCTGTTCATTCCTAGATCCTACTGACATTTCTCTAAGTGTATGAGTATGCCCAGTGTGTCCTTCTATAGTACATGTGTGACTCCATTCCAGGGATTGTTGTACTCCAGTCCTGTTTGTTTTTTGCTACAGCCATACCTGTCAACCTGTTGGTGCAGGATATCTGGAGATAGCCTATCGAAATGTGGGGACAATGGGCCATAAAATGATTGTGACAATTTCTCTCAGCAATGTATGGGTTGCATGGGTTACAGGGCTGGTTTTAGCAGACATCTGTCATATATGCCATTTGATACTGTCATGTACTGTTTCAGTACCTGGTGACATACCTCCTCAAATCATCACAGTGATTTACCAGAGGAATACAGGATGGATGATGCACACACAAGGTTTATGGCCAAATGCTATGCATTCTTGCACTATCCAGCCTGTTGAGAGGTGTGCCTACAAGCAATTGACTGCTGGTGCTGTGGAAATGGTCCAGCACCTTGGGGATATATTACAATGGTGGAATCTCTGGGCATTTATGTTCTGGCCTAGTCTGATTTCCAGTCCACAGTTGGGTAATATAAATGATACAGGATCAGGGTGACAGGCAGACTCCAGATATATTTGTAGGGGATATGATATGTGGGGGCTGTGCATCCTGGGCAGATATGTTTGGCTATAGTTACCAGTACTTTGCATTAGGTTCTCCTCAATGGTTGACTGCACATGGTGGGTCTTGTGTGTGTCAGACTGTTTGACCAGCCTGGAGGTGTGTGTTTGTCACATATATTATGTATAGCCCACCTCATTTTGCTTGGATGGCCACATGTTGGGGTCAGGATGTTGCACAGGATGAGTGATCAAGGAGGGGTGTGTTACTCCCCATGGCTGTGGCCCAGGGTTCTGTGGGTGCTGACATGTCACCATCTTCCATGCTTAGGACTGCCTGCAGTTGGTGCACTCCCATGTTTACACTCCAAGCCCTGCCTGTCAACTGTACTGTGTATCACAGAATGTCCACATCCATGATTCATATATCTTGTTGGTTACCCAAACAAGTGTGGTTTTCCAACACAAGTGTTTTGCAAGTCACTCAGGGTTGAAGTCAGATATTACAGACAGTTGACATTGCAGTTTTAGACTTCACACCCATCACACATTCCATGCTACTACAAATCATTCCATCAGCTTTATAACATTATTAGAGCAGTATTTCACAGGTGTCCTTCTCTTTGGACCTTCATCACTCCATTATTCATGGCTTTGTCCCAATTTCTGGGTCCCTGAGGCTGGCAGGTTTGCTACTAGCAGTTGTCAGCATGGCCTTTCTTTGCATTTTGTCGACTGTGTTATGTTGGTGTTGTGGATCCAATGACATTCCCTAAATGGCACTGTGGGTGGGGCATAGGCATTTGCCAGAGGCCTGTAGGCCAGGTGTGAGAGTTACAGGCCATATGCAGCAATGCAGTGCATTCTGATGATCATATGTTCCCAGGCTGCCATCAGGAGACAATCCTGGGATAGCACCAGTGAGTTTACAGTGGGTGTTACTGACAATTGCTTTCTGTTACTAGTGTACCATCAGTCTGGGTAACAGCTATGCTTAAGTGTAGGAACATGTTACTGCATTTCTTTGGGACTATGAGGGGAGTGACACGACTGTACAAGTTACACATCTGCACAGACTGTGCTAATATTTGCTTAAAATTTTGGTCCCATGTAGCATGGTGGTGTGCCCTGTCTTTCTGACTATGGGCATACTAGTATCAACCACAAGTCAGATTGTTCTGGCATAGACATATGTAGTTTCAGATATCTTACCTTTCAAAGCCATACTGCCACTGCCAGACCTGCTGTGATATCACTGTGCAAGAGTCTGTGGGTGGGGATTTCATGAGTTTTGCCATGTGGTGGCCTTTGCCAGGCATTTCTGTATGGCTGTGTACAGCTGATCTGCTGTGTGGGGCTGGTGGTGGGTATAGGACCCCCACTTTGTGACCTATGACCCCCCCCACTTATTTGGCTCACGACATATACTGTAGTGCTGTTTGTTGACTAGGGTGGTACTGCATGGTGTGGGTAGGGGGGTACACATCCTCCTGTCCCACAGAACTGTCAGTTGTCTGCTGCTATCCCAGTTAACCACCCCATTCCCTTACATGCTTGATCAATACCATAGATATCCTATCAGAAATGTCCACCCCATTATTTTAATTTGTTACAGAGACTGGGTTACCTTGTGGCTGCAGCTGTTGTGAGGGTGGTGCTTGAGGGCTGAATATGTCAGATGCACATGATACACTGCCTATACATGGTCAGGTATAGGTGGTGTGATGTTTGGCATCCATTTTACTGTATGTGCAAGTCAGATAGAGAGAGAGAGAGAGAGAGAGAGAGAGAGAGATATCAGTCCCTGGTGGCCTACAGTGTCAGTGTATGTGCTATGCGTTGCCTCTTTGCCAAGGCCAGGGCATACTGGGCATGCCTCTGTCTGCCTACAGGGGCAGGCTCAGGGTGTTCCTCCTCCAAGCCACTCTGTGCCTGTGGAGGCCTTGGCAATGGTGGGGGGTTGTGTGGCCCTTCCCTATTTTGTTCCTGCTGTTTCCACAGGATCATATTGTCTAGCATGGCACACACTACGACTATGTGTGCACATGTAGCGGGAGAATACTGCAAGGCTCCACCGGATATGTCAAGGCAGCGGAACTATGACTTGAGCATCCCAAACATATGCTCTGTAATGATCCTGCTTTGTGTGTGTGCCTCATTATGGCATTCTTGTGTGGGTGTGTGTGCATTTCTGATGGGTATCATCATCCAGAGCTCCAGTGCATAGCCAGCATCCCCCACTAAATGGCCATATGGGATGTCCCCCCTGGCAAACCACTGATACAGCTGTGAGGAATGCCAGATGTGGGAGTCGTGATAACTTCCAGGGCAGCCAGCACACACATTCATGATAATGCCCTGGACATCACACATGACCTGGCAGTTGATGGAGTGGAGCCCCTTGCGGTTTATGTGGACCCTATCCTGGTCACCAGGTGTTGGATGTGCGTGCAATCTATGGAACCCAATACCTCTGGGTAGTCTGCTACACAGTGAAAGAGACGCATATTGCCAGTCAGCTCATGGGTGCTGCAGAATTTAATGTGCTCCATGGCATGTGTTCACATGGCATCCAGGAACTGGTGGAGGATCCTGGACACAGATGCCTGTGAGACCCCCATTATATCCCCAGTTGTTCTTTGGAAAGTACCTATAGCTAGTATTCTTAGAGCTACACATACCTTGGTATTCACTGGGATGGGTTCCCCTCTGTTTGTTCTGGATGTGAGGCGAGGATGGCACAGCTCCACAATTTGCTGCAGTATGTCCCTGTCCACCCTGTAGTGCTCTACTATCTCCAGATCATGTAGCCCCTGGTAGGTTACCCTGGGCCTGAACACTCTTCTCCTCCTCCTCGTAAGTCTGGGGTGGTTGTCAGCATTGTCCACTTCATCACCCTCAGACTCTTGCACATACTGATGTATGAGAGGAACAGCAGCCCCTAACATTGTTTTAGTTTTGTTAGGTAAAATTTCCCCGTCTATGTACACTGGTGGTGTAGAGTTTGTGGGGAAAAAACAGACTACAAGGTGTTTGCATAGTTTATAGTGGTGTGCTGCAGATCCTGCCTGTGTGATTGGCTGAGTATGATACATTCCACCTGCCAGCTCTATTACTTGTATTTGAGTGCCTCTATTCTGCTATTTCGCTTTTTTTTCTTGTTCTACTTGTCATTTCCTGTATTTTTTAGTTTTGTGTTTAAATCCCGGTGCGCGCCACGCACACCCGTTTAAGCAAGGTAAACTAGGTTATACAGCCTCGAACACACCCCCTTGCTTACAAATGCACTGTGTTGCCATTTCCTGTGGGGGTTTTTTTTCTTTAAGTCCCAGTGTATGCAGTGCAAACCCTTTCAGTGAGTGTTAACACTGCTGACAAGGAAATGGCCTGCCCTGGCCGCAAACACGTTTAGCTAAGCACAGCTAAGTTAAGTAAGACACACCTCTACTTAGCTTTGTGCAAACTCGGGCAACAAAGCTCCAATGTGCTTACAACAAGCATGACACACCCCCTTTTGATGTCATTTACTTCTTCTGCTTATACAGCCGTATTAGAGCACCTACACGGTTAGGTGCAGTCTGACATTTAGAAGAAATTTGTGATTCAGTAAGATTCCCCTCATTTGCATACCCCACTGCCTTATTACATAGTTACTGCACTCACACTGAGCCTTTCCCCTTAGCAACCACCATTCCCTGGTATTGTTTTCATTCTGCATGCCATTGGCTATAATGGCAAAATGTAGATTTCCCTGAAAATTGTTTTCCCCCTTTTTTATTTTTGGCACAATCCTGTTTGCGTGCTGCTGCCCGATGCTTAAACGGCTGAGATCAGCCAAAAAAATGTTTTATTTTATAAAATTTAAGCTATTTGTCATGCCAGTAGCCATATATTTGGCCATTGGCATGCCTACTAAATATAATACATGCTTTCTTTTGAGCTGTCATGCCTCCGTTTTGTAATTTGCAGAAATGTATTCAGCTACTAGCTGAATACATTTCTGCTTTTTACACTATTCAGGCACAGATAACTGCCTGCTTCCTGGATCACTAATTCACCTCATTTGAATGGTTTTCACCAGCAAATGAGGTAATTAGCATATAGAAGTGGTGTCCATGCCAGAATAGTGTAGAAGCACTTGTGCACGTCCCGGAAGCTTGATCCTGGATCGCTCGTCAGCCATATTGTGTACAGCAGCTCTTGCACTATTCGTGCACTCTGTGCAGAGCTTACTAAATCTGGCCAACTGATTTTGCAAAGAAGGAAAAGGAATTTTAGAAGGTGAGATAACTGACAGATTAAGTGAGAGAGACTGAGATAGGAAGGAGTACTGATTTCTTTAGAGAGGGGTTGGATAAGCATTGGAATAGCATACCTGAATACATAATGGTGCCTTAAATTTGCTCATGATCTACTGGTCTGGGTGACAGTGCATCCATTTATTAACTAATTACAATTACAGGGAAATTAGTTGCCTTAAACCATTCTCTCTTGTATGTTTTTGTATATTCATATGACTTTTTTTCCATTAAATCAAAATGACAGTTGACATACAATTAAGGGTAGAACCAGGTCAAGTATTTAAATGATACGACTGAATCAAGTCTGGAATTTCTTAGACCTGTGACATGACAAACTGACAGCTACTTGATGTGCAGATATGCTACCAAAAACATGTCTTGTCTTGTAAACCATCAGTTTCTGCAACAGCGAAGAAAATCATTTGTTTCTTATTAAAAATGGAGTTAATCATAGCAGGGGATGATTTACAACATGTCATGAAAACCACATTCTTCACATATATCACAAGAGTGGCATCACAACTGATATACTTGAACAAAGTCTTTGATAATCTGAATAAAATGAGATGGCATGGCTCAAGGATGCTAGGGACAGCAGTAGAATTAGGCAAATGGTGTGAATTAAAATTTCTGTATTATACTGGGAATGATCAACATGTCAGGGAGCTGCAGAGCCATTCATTATACATTATTCATTCATTGCAGTTGGTTGGTCTGTGTTCCATGGATGACAGTATTAAAGGCATTAGGTCAATGAAAGCAATCTCTGCAGACAGAGTTATGTTTTTCCTCTGAAAACTGATTCAAATGGACATTTTTCCTATGACTTAAATGCTATTATACTTCAATAGTTTTCCCAGTATCATGTAAGGGACTGGTATGGTACACCTTCTCAAGGCTACTTTATTCCACAAACACTTTTTTATTTAGTACATGACAAGTCATCAGCCAGTATAGAAAGTTCATTCAACCTACATTACCTACATAAGTCATGGAATAACCACCCAACACCACCTCCTCCCGCCGAACATACAGGGATTTGCCTATAGGTAATGCCTAATGCTGGCCATCAGGTGGTATTGTAAATATGAGTTTAATTACTATAGCTGAAAAACACCATCTACTTATTCTTCTAATTTGCCCTGTCTCCACTGAACTTAGATTTGATCTGCAGTCAACTTTTCCAGTTCCTGTCTCTTGTCACTTCTGTCTGTTACCCCAGCACTTCTCTTTCTTTCAGTTACTTCCCATCTCATCAGTTTCACCACCAATATTCTTGACATTATCAGAATCCTGTCTAGTTCCCGTCATACTCCTCCACTTCTCTCACTGTACTGTTGTACTTTCTGTCTCACTCACAATTATCACCTACTGCTGCTGCTTGTTCTTTACATAATATCTGCTGACCATCAGATTAGCTGATCAAAGGTCCTTCTAGCAGTCAATGGCACTATGTAAATGTATATCTTTTACATTAATATGTATTCTGTAGCCCTACTTCACTTCACTGTCAACAGACCTGTTTGTACATGTTCATAGGTGTGTGCTAGGCTAATGGCCCTGGGGCCTTTACAAGATTAGCCCATAGAAGTGCCTTGGCATTGTGCCACATGTCGTTAGTTCCCAGTGCCTCTATCAAGTCGAGCCACTGGAGTGATCCCCGGAGTGAACTTTCTATTTCCCATCCACTCATCAAGATTTCACTTGAAGAGGGCTAGTGATGTGCTCTACTTGACATGTATGGGAAGTCTATTCCAGAGCATGGGTAGTCTCTGAGTTATGAACCTGTCCCTCCAGCATGTTCTGTTGATTGTGGTAATGAGGTTGAGGTCTCTGGAGATTGTGCTGCAGAGGGATTGGGATTTCTTTAGATGTAGCATTTCTAACAGAGCTGGGTCAGACAGGGCTTTGTAAGTCAATTAGAGATTGCCTCTTAGGGGATATGAGACAGAGAATAGCTGGAGTTTTTTGAGTCTGTCCGTGTAGGACATGTGTTTAAGGCCTGGGATCCTCTTCGTGAGATACTTTTGTGGCCTCTCCAACTGTTGCAGGTGTCTAGTGAGGCACATGGCAAATGGGGCATTATACTCTATGATTGGTCTAATGAGGGAAGAGTAGAGAGAAATGAGGACCTCTTTCTTCCGGGATGCAAAACCCTTGGTTATGAGATATGCCACAGAGAAGGACTTTTGGACCACAGTGGCAATGTGGTGGTCGAAGGAGAGGTTGCTGTCAACCTGTGTCCCCAGATCTCTTATAAAGCCTTCAGTTTTCAGTGGGCTGCCATCAATGTGGTAATTAGTGGGAAACAAGTTTTTCTCAAAGGGGATGATGACGCATTTTTTGGCATTAAGCTTAAGGCCATGGTTTTGACACCAATCACTGGTCTCAGTGAGGCCTTTCTGTAGGATGTCTGCATCACTTAGGGAGTTAATAATGGCTCCCAGCTTGCAGTTGTCTGCAAGTTTGGTCAGCCAGAGTCCCACCATGTTGGCCTGGACCTCTGAGAAGTAGATGCCAAACAGGAGAGGACCCAGGACCGATCCCTGTCGGACTCCACTCGTGACTGGTCGGCAGTCTGACTTGGAATCCGCTTTCACACTGTGGGTTCTATATGCGAGTCAGTTTGCAACCCACCTAACGATATAGGAGTTGATGCTTAGTTTGCTGAGTTTATCAATAATTCCTGAGTGAGGAATGGTATCAATGGCCTTGGCCAGATCGAGGTAGGCTGTATGAACTGCCTTACCTTCATCCACCACTCTGGTGACTGACTCAAAGACGTCAACCAGGTTGAGCAGGCATGATCTACCTTTCACAAAACCAAATTGCATGGGATCTAGAGTTTGGAGATTTCCTATATCCTTGTTAATTAGATCCATGATGATGCGCTCCATAGCTTTATATATCAGACTAGTCAGGCTAATGGGGTGATAATTTCCAAGGCCTGTAGTTGCTCCTCCTTTATGGAGAGGGATGACTGTAGCAGTGCACCATTTGGTAGGAACAAAGCCTGAGGTGAGGCCATGAGTGAATAGAGCACACAGATGTGGTGCCAGTTCACTTTGTAATTCATGTAGAACACAGTCAGGATATTGTTGGGTCCCATGGAAGCAGCATTCTTGGCCTTAGACAATGCAGCTTTAACCTGTGCTGCAGTAATGTTGGGTGAGATTGGTCCTTTGGGGGGGGGAGGGGTAAAGTTGGCACTTAATCTGTCGGCCAGTATGTTGGCAATATCTGTTGGCTCAGTATAGGAGGTACCATTGTGCAGTAACTCAGAGCAAATCTGGGTATTGCCATGGAGATCTTTGATATAACAATAGAAGGCTTTGTGGTTGTTTTTAGTGTCTGCCGCAAATCTGCCTTCATAGTTGTCTTTGGACGTTTTGATGAGGGATCTCAACTTTTTGTTGAGGCTAATAAGGGAATTTTTTCAGTCTTGGGCCTTCACCTTTTTCTGCAACAATTTCTTCCTTCTGTTGTAGAGTTTATTAATGGCAGGGGACCACCAGACTGGCTTCCTTTTTTGGAGGAGAGCATATTGCTTCTGTTGGGTATGGCTAGTTCCATGCATTTATGTATATGTTCGTACAGTGCATTGGTGTATGATTCGGCAGTCATGCATCTATTTTCCATTGGCATGGGTGCTGTGAAGTTAGCCACCTCTGTTTTTAGGAGTCCAAAGTCAGCTTTGGAGAAGTTTTTCATGGTGGATACTTTTGCAGGGGGGTGTGGGTGAGATGTGGATTTGCATGGTGATTAGTTTGTGGTCGGATCTTGTATTTAACAAGTAGGACACACATTTACTGCAGAAGGACTTGCTATTAATTCTATTTAAATATCTGATGAACTAGTCCAGGAATGCTCAGTGCAGCAGGAAAACTAGCCAAATGGTCAGGAGAGCTCCATATAAAAGGACAGTTAGAGCACTGAAATACAAATACTAAGAACTTTTCTGAGGCCAAAGTGCTCTATTTTTGATGGACTTTGTGAAACTGTCAGTCAGCTAATGATCTTTCAAGTATGGGCCGATCAAGTGTCCAGCTGGAGAAAACCTTCCACTATTTAATCTATTTATTTAGTTTTTGAGGAAAACTTATTTTTCTGACAGATGTATTTGCTAGGAAACTAAATGTATTTTAACTGGCAGTACATTTCTAAGGGAGTTTTGATGTTTAAATGCTTGTGAAATTGTTTCTGTTTTTTAAAACCAACATTTCCCATATTTTTTTTAGTTTTTTTTTTGTGCTGTGCAGGGTATTGTGCTTGTGATGGGACTCACTTTCCAGTTGTCAAGACTCTAGCAGAATCTTCTACTCACTCTGGGTCTTACAAAAATGTTCTTATCCTTTCTCGCATAATTGCTTTCATGGGAGAAATGCTCCACTTGTTGCTTTTGAGTTTTTTCAATCAAACCCAGGTGTCTGCAAGAGAATTTCTCAGATTTGGTGATACAATGGCATCCATGATTGTCATGCTTTCCTGACGACATGAGGAAAAATCAGTGGTACTTCAAGTCTGAACTCAGTATCTTCACTGTTTATCTTTTCTGATCCTAGTTTTGGAGTTTGTAAGTGGGTGATTCTTTGGTGGGTAGGCCTGATATCTCTCTCAGTCCTGATCTCATATTCTCCCTTATGATTATACACCATTCTGTCACTACAGATACATCAGACTTGGCATGGGGAGTGGCTTCCAAGGGTGTAAAAGTTATAAGTTTGTGGAAATCTCATGGCAGACAGAAGCACATAACTAGAAGACAGCAGTGATCTATGCACTGAAAGCCTTAAATCATCTCTGTTCCCCAGGACATCTACATGTTTACACAGACACTACAGTGATGTGGTACACATATGGGGGGGGGGGGGGTTTGCACCAGGTCTTACCCTCATTGCATATTTGCTCTGATAGCCTGGGACATGGCAAATAAGCTAACTTCACTCTTCAGGCTTTATATATTCCATCAGTGTAAAACTTGATTGCAAACAAGGTAAGCAGGACCATAAACAATCCTCATGAATGGAAACTTCACCCTGAGGTCTTTCAAGATTTGGTCCAAGTGTGGGGAACACCTCATATATGTCTGTTTGCCTCTTCTCAGAATAGGCAACTAAAGAAATTCTGGTCCACGATACCTTGCAAACAGGCCTGGAGGACAGATTGTCTTCTCATTCCCATGGATGAGAATGTTCCTGTATGTTTTTCACATTTTGGATGTCCACAGACAGCTCATATGCTACCCAGATGAAACTCAGGTCTTTGTATATATGGTTGCATGTCAAAACAGAGAATTCCCTTAAGAGCAAATGTTTTTTGAAGCTGTAAGTAAGAGTGAATGCTCATATGACTGAGTGTTCTTTTCTAAGATTTTGAAAGCAGCCTTTTGTATGAAATCGCTGTGCAGCAGGGTCAGGGGAATTTGCCCTGACCCTGCTGTTGTGCAATCTCAGACTTGGTGTATATAATTAGCAGAGGGTGCATGGAGGCTTGCCCCCTGCAAAAAAAAAAAAAAATAATAATTTTACTTTTTGTTTTCATTTATTTTAGATTCAATCTAAAAATGATAATTTCTTCATTTGCTCTTATAAGCATTCACTGCTGGATGAGGCACACACACACAAATATATATAAACTCAGAGATTGCAGTACAGTGGGGAAAGAGCATATTCCAAGTCCCCAGTGTACCACAATGCCACACAACTGAATACTGGTACAATTCGAAAAAATAATTTTCAAATTATTTTCCCAGTATTTGAAGTGTTCAGGCAAACTTCAATTTAAGCACTTGGCAGGAACCCTTAACACTGTATAAATGTTGTAAACCTTAATATATAAAAAACTTTTTCTTTATCATTATTGACTCACACTTGTCTCCTTTATTGCCTTAGCATCACAGTATATTTTTGTGCATATACCTACATTTGCTTTTGTGGAAATTTGGTTCATATTGTCGACTTTGTTTTTTTACTTGTATATCTGGAGTGTCTGTCCTAAGCTTATGCTGTAAATGGGCTCCATTCAGCTGTATCTGTTGACTAGCAGAAAACTAGTAAATAAAGATAAATCATACAACATGCCCCTGTATGTAGGGAGAATTAAATTATGCAAAGTTAGGATGTACAACAAAAATAGGTATTGTTGGCATACAGTTCTCATAAACTATACAGTCATATATGTGGTAGAAGGGTATAGTAATAAAACAACAACATGGCAACAGTGCGGTAAAGATGACTGTAGTTGTATGAATGAGGATGCCACCATGTGCCTAATTCATAAACAGTAGAAAAGCTAGCAGTAGTTTACACATAGATAATTAGAGCACTTGTGCCAATTATTGGATGTAGCCCAAAACAGAAGGAAGAAAGAGGATGGGGTACCACAACTACTGGGTCTATATTATATGTTCAAAGCGACTTTTCTTTGAACATATACACTCATCAACCACTAAAGAGTGAACGCTCTAAAGCGCGAATGGCCATGTCCTTGGGAAAAACATCAGTTGGCCGTTATCGGGAATTGCCCTTTTTCCCAACGTAGAGCGATCTCGGAGTTGGTATATTTAGTTGGGGGGGGGCACAGCCCCCACTTGATTAGGGTTTTGAAGTTTGTGTTTTTTGTGTACTGCCCCATTTATTTTTTCCCAAGTTAAAAATTCCTGGACGTGGCCATTCGCACTTTAGAGCGTTCGCTGTTTAAGGGTCGATGATTATATGTTCGAAGAAAAGTCACTTTGAACATATAATATAGACCCCAAATACTTTATGCACTAGCAGACGTAGATGGAAAATATTTGGTGGGTATAAGTGCTGCACCCCTATTCAGGCTGTGGTGAGGCTGAAAGCTCTGCACATGACCCAACCTTCCTGAACAATCAGTAGCTCCCTCACTAGCACAATGAGGCCCATGTGTGTTAGGCAGTATGTATAACTCGTGTTGAGTTAACCTCAAATCAAATGGATTGGGAAGCTGTCCCTTTCTAGTCGACACCTAGATTAGAGAAACATGCCACCTGCTAACCACAGGGGCATTCCACTGACTTACAGGTATTACAGTAGCCATAGTCCATTCATCTTGTTCAATAATAGGCACAGTCCTTCCATGCATGCTACAGCACATAGGAAGATTTATATTCTCAGACAGCACCAATAATGATAAACATGCTTATGTAAATTCTACAGGGTTGTTATTCTGCCACTGATGCTTGGTGCCAACAGGTGCACTTGTACAATCAAATTCATCCCATAAGATAAAGTGAGGATGACACACACAAATATGTAAGGGCTTCACTTAGTTGCTAGGTGGCATGCAGTAAAAATGACCTTAACAGCACTTGCTGCAAGTTTCCTAGTAGTGCCCATGATGCACATATATGGGAAATGTATGGAATTTGTTGATATCACTTAGGTCCATATATCACAGAGATATCTAGCAGATAAGTTTGGATAGCTCACCACATGTATATACAATTATAGTAATATGTAAGTGGCATAGGGGACGGGACATACATGGGTTACACAATATTTAATCCATGAGCAATACATTTTATTTTACTTTACAGTAGATGGCACATACCCATTGTAATGCAGTGGCGTAGCCAGGGTGGGGGGGGTGAGAGACCACCCTGGCCGCAAAGTGTTGGGGGCTCGAGCACATGATGCTGATCTCCCTTTAATGCAATACCAGCCTTTAAATGTCAGTATTGCATCTGCGGTCAAAACTGAGAACTATGTCGCTTCATGTGTGGTCTGAACTGTAGCAATTGCCTGTTATCTTGTAGCAAGCAGTTTGCTGTAGTTTAAAGAAAATTGTTTTTAACTAAAACCTGAGCACTATAGCACTCCATTCAGACAAGGTATAAACTGTAGCAACTGTTTGCTACATTTGTAACAAGCAGTTTGCTACAATTTAAAAAGAAGAATTTTTCCTTAAACATAAGTGCTATAGCACTCCATACAGGCAGGGTATAAATTGTAGCAACTTTTTGCTACATTTGTAGAAAGCGGTTTGCTACAGTTTAAAAAGATTTTTTTTAATTTTTCTTAACTAAAATAAAAGCATTGTAGTTGTAGAAGAATTTTTTCCTTAAACATAAGTGCTATAGCACTCCATGCAGGCAGGATATAAACTCTAGTAACGTTTTGCTACAGCTTAAAATAAGAAATTATTTTTTGAATAAAATATGTTGAAAGATGTTTAGGGGCAGGGCACAGAAATGGACTTCAATAGCTGAGGCAGGAGGGAGGTGGGGCATGCATCTGGCCAGCTGGATGGTGTGCCAGTAGAAGAAACATTTTTTTTTTTTTTTTTTTTGCTTTTCAGTGGAAGTGCTGGGGTGGGGTGTAGCTGTAACTAATAAGCAAATCTCTTAGAATGTACCAATTAGCTGGTGTCTGGCTTTCTCTATCTGTCTCCTTCCAGGCCTCCAATAAGACTCCCCACTGGTACAGCTGTAGGATTAGGTCCTCAGCAGAGTGTTCAAGCCAAGTCCTCCAGCACCCTCTCTGTGAAACCAGTGTTTCATGTCCCTGCCCCAAGTAGCTGATACACACACACACACACACACACACACACACACACACACACACACACACACAGTTGGAGATTTAATTTTCACATACACAATATCGCATATGCGCGCGCACGCGCACACACACACACACACACACACACACACACACACACACATACACACCTACCAGTTTGCCTAGAGTATAAGGTAGTTTCACTGCGACTAGTCAGTTACTATAAGGTTCTTACAAGGTTACCCAGTTATACTGAATGAAGTTAATATTAATACAAATGTTAATGTTGACCAAATGGCAAAGCTTTCAGGAGTGGCCAGAGTTATCACCAAATAAATGTATGCAAATACTCTCAAAACCTAAATATTTTTCTAAAAGGAACAGCCATAATGAAAAGTTTAAATATATTTAATAATAAATAATGCAAGAATATGAAAATACTAAATATCTATTTACAGAAAACAGAGTTTCAGTTCCAGAGAATATTAAAAATAACACAGATGGAAAACTTCACACAGTTACAGAAAAACAGTATTTAGCAAGTCTCACTATCTATTCCTGGTTGACTAAAAGAATTACTGTTCCTACTTACTGAATAGAGCAAGGCAAAATGGATGAGTGGTCCTTGCTGTCATATCCAAGACAGAATGCAGAATACTGCTGAGACTTCAGTCTCCTCTAATATTAAAACATTATTTCTGTACAGAATGACATTATTACATACATCTGGTCATCTGACTCTGTTTCTTACACTTTCTTCCATCACTAGAAGCTGCCAGGGTTTAGGACATATGTGCAGGGTTTAGCACATATGTGCTACAGTACACTCAGATGTGGTGCAGCTGCTGGAAGTCATAAAACCATAAAACTATTCCAATCTTTCTACATAATAATACAATAATGTGTGTAATAAATACACAAAATATAACAAAAACTCCCAAATATACAAATAATAAAACCTTTTACTTGCATTTGTCATAATATAACCTTCTTTGAAGCACTACTTTATAATTAATGCTGCTGTTCAAGTCAGGAAAATTGTAGGCATATAGCTCAAGCTGCCATTTAAACTCTCTAAAATCTAATTCCCCCTCTCTATCACCATTAAACTCACCACTAACATGATCAATAACACAAAAATATTTTTTTAAAACATCTTATATGCAGATGTGTTTCACCAATGCATTGCCTATATTTTTTTATCTTAATGGCATGTGAATGTTCATGCATCCTTTTTCTTAACTGCATGCTCATTTTTCCCACATAAAATGCATCACACGAGGAGCATTTGGCCAAATAAACCACCTATGTGGAACTACAGGTAAAAAAAAAACTGGTACTGGATATGATTTAATACTACCAGAAACCTTAGAAAATAGATCTTCAGAAATACATCTTCACGTGGAGCAATGCCAATATTTAAAGGTACCCCTTCTGCCAACTATAGGTTTGTTTTCTCTGTTTTCCAAAAGCTTTTTTAAAATTACTAGCTTTTTTCTTTATAAAACACAGACCAGCACCCACTACTTGTCCAATGTCACCATTTTCTGCTTAAATCCTCCAGTTGTTCCTAATAACTCTCTTAATTGTGCCACTACCTAACAAAAACACTAAAGGCATTGAAAGGGACCACTCCTGCTCTGTATTGGCCACCACTGTTCCTACCTCACTGACCTGTCCATAGGTTCATAGGTAGGTACTAGGATATCGGCCCAAGGGCCTAAGTAAGCCTAGCCAACAAGGTTCCCTGGCATATGCCACCTAAGAAAGTTATTTTCCTGTGCCCCTGTCGAGCAGAGCCACAGAAGTGATCCCCGGGATGTATTTCCTATTTCCCATCCACTCATCAAGATTTTTCTTGAAGAGTGCTAATATGGAACTTTGCTTGACATAGATGGGTAGCTTGTTCCAGAGTATAGGAAGTGTCTGGGACAGGAATCTATCCCTCCAGCATGTCCTGTTTATTGTGGTGACAAGGTTCAGGTCCCTAGAGCATGTAGCTTGGAAGGATTGTGGTTTCTTTAGGTGTAGCATGTCCAACAGCTCTAGGTTTGACATAGCTTTATATGTTAGGCAGAGATCAACTCGGAGTAGGTGATGTGCTATGGAGTAAAGCTGGAGTTTTTTGAGACGGTCAGTGTAGGGCATCTGTTTGAGGCCGGTAATCCTCCTTGTGATGTACTTCTGTGGCCTTTCCAGCTTTCCAGGTGCTGCAGATGTCTTGTGAGGTACATTCTAAAAGGGGCGTTGTACTCTATAATGGGTCTAATGACTGTTGAGTAGAGGGGAACAACGACCTCTTTTTTCCTGGATAAGAACCCTTTTGTGATGAGATGTGCCACGTAGAAGGATTTCCTGACTACTGTGGTGATGTGATTATCAAAGGAGAGACTAGTATCCACCTGGGTCCCAAGGTCTCTTATCACACATTCGGCATTAAGTAGACTGCCACTTATGTGGTAGTTCATGGGTACTGAGTTTTTACCAAAGGGGATAACAATGCACTTTTTGGCATTGAGCTTGAGGCCATGGCTCTGACAGCAGGGATCTGTCTCAGTGAGGCCCTTCTGTAGGATGTCCACATCATTTGGGAACTCCACTATGGCTCTTAGTTTGCAGTCATCTGTGTTAGCCTGTACTTCAGAGAAGCAGATACCAAACAGGAGAGGTCCCAGGACTGAACCCTGTGGTACTCCACTTGTCACTGATTTGAAGTCAGATTTGGAGTCTGCAACTTTTACAGTGTGGGTTCTGTCAGTGAGCCAGTTGGCAACCCATTTTGTGACTTAGGGATTTATACCTAGTTTAGTGAGTTTAGCTATAATTCCAGAATGAGGGATGGTGTTGAAATCTTTGGCGAGGTCAAGATAGACTGTGTGAACCACCTTACCCTTGTCTATGGCTTTGGTGACTGCCTGAAAGAAGTCAATCAGGTTCAGGAGGCATGATCTGCCTTTCACAAACCCGAACTGGGTGGGGTCGAGAGTTTGGAGGTTACCAATGTCTTTGTTTATGAGTTCCATGATGATACGTTCCATGGCCTTACAGACCAGGCTCATCAGGCTAATAGGGCGATAGTTCCCGGGATCAGTGGTTGCTCCCACTTTGTGGAATGGGATAACTGTTGCTGTGTGCCATTCAGTGGGCACAAAGCCTGACGTGAGGCTATGATTGAACATAGTGCTTAGGTGGGGAGCCAGTTCATTCTGGTTGACAATTTTGTTAATAACCACAGGAGGATATCTCCTGTGTGTAATCTGTCATGTAACTCTTTAATGAATCTATCCAATGTCTGTGTGTCAGTGGTTAAATGTTTTAACCTAACCAGTTGCCCTTTATGATTTGTTTAATATAAGTTGTGTGCATGCTAGAATAATGCAATATAGCATTACTAGACACATTTTATAACTATTGTTGGCAACATCTTTCTTAACCTCCAGATCCAAAAAAAAAAACCAAATGCCTTTACTGTTGTAACAAAATGAAAAATTTAAAAACTCAGTACTGGTGTTCATATTCTGCAAAAAAAGTTTCCAGCTCAACAGCTTCTCCTTTCCACACAAAAAAACAAATCGTCAATAAAACAAAAGTATAAATCTACTTTTGTCTTGCACTTTAATTTCAAAAAAAGATGCATCTCCCAATATGTCATAATGAAATTAGCATAACTGGGAGCCATTCGGGCTCCCATAGCCACACCTCTTTTTTGGAGATAATACTCTACCTCGAAACAAAAACAATTGTTGGTCAATATTTGGTCTATACTTGCAATCAAATACTTACTTTTGTCTAATTCATATTCATTACTGTTTCTCAACATGTGTCCTACCCATTCCAATCCTGTGTTACACAGGACGGAGGTATACACTGACTTAACATCCACCATTACTAATAAATTATCCTTACCTACTTCTTTATCCTTAATTTTCCCAAGGAAATCAAATTCATCCTTAATGAAAGAAGGTGTTTTTTGAACCAACTTTAAAAGTGTCCTGTTTGGAAACTGCTTCCAACCCTGAAGCAGGAGCAGATAAGATGGGTGTATATGAGGGATCCACCTCACTGTTGTGAATTTTGGGCACACCAAACAGTTGACCTAACTTTGGTTTGGCAATGTGAAAAAATGAATACATGCTTTCAGAAATAATATCCTCAGACAAAGATTCAAACAACCATGAGTCTACATGTCTGTATGCTTTTAAAACATCATTCTTGTTCACCTTCTGGTGGAAAATGTCATCTTGTAACAAACTTAACATACGTTTAACATCATCACATCTATTAACAACCATCATAGTCCCCTCCCTCCCTTTGTCCGCTCTCATGATTCTGATATTACAATCATTTTAAGTGCATAAAAACTGCTGTATTATTGACAGAGTAATCCTCAGTGATTTACTGGAAAACCAAAAAGTTTATAAGGCGCAAGGCAAAAATATGATGCAAAGTCAGAGATATACAGCACAATCAGGTACAGCTGAGAGATATGCAATCATCCACCCTGGTATGTTATCAGGGCACATGGGTGACATGTTCTTAGGTTTTGAGAGCACAGAAAATACTTGATCCATAGTGATTAAAGGGTGTGGAAGGAGCTATTGCATCTGTCTATTAGCTATAACTGTGGTAAAGTACAATCCTATTAAAATTTTCAGCTAGGATATTAGCTACTTTATTTGGGTCAGAGGTGCTTAGTATTATAATTGATTAGCTCTGAGCATTGTTGGGTATTAGTTCCTAACTTACTGAAATAGCTAAATAAATATTTGCAATTATCTTTGGTTTCAGTGGCTATTTTCTTTTAATTTTCAGCTTGGTCACCTAATGGTCACCTCAAGTTCTTTACTAGTTTCCTTAAGTGTTCTTTTTAGGCAGGCAGAATGCTACTTCTTTGTAAGCATTAAATACATTTTTTCTCTTGTTATGTAGTTTATTTATACAGGTATTCTACCACAGTGGTTTGTTTTAAAAATTTTCATTATACTTTGTGTAGACGTGGACTGCTTTATCAATATAACTATTTAACTAAGAATAGAAGTCAAACATAGGTAGCACCTTTAGCAATAGGATCCGTCATGGAGGATATCGGCAGCATTTATGTAGGTCTGCTTTTTAGAAAACCCTAAACAGGGAGGTATCCTGTCACAAATTTATGGTCAGGTTTACCAAAAGAGATGATACATACGGAGGTGTGCATGAAATTGGCATATTTGTGAAGACAAGATGAAGGCTATGGTTAACTGCTTGTACAAAGGAATTCACATTACATTAATAATGTCAATGAAGTTTTGGATATGTCATCCATTAGCAATAAAGATCAGCCAGGGTATTCATAGGTAGAGTTAGCCACCCCCCCCCCCAAGTAGAAGGGAAGGGTGTTGGGTATTATGGGGATTTCAGATAATATGTTAAAATAGTTTTCATGGTAAGTAGGTGACATAGATGGTGCAATGAAATGGTAATTAATCTTGTTTAAGGTGATTTGGATACCTAGGATTTCAAATTTGGTGTCCCAAAGAATGCATAATAGGGTGATGATAGTCTCAACAAGTACAAATATTCTCCCATAATTTTACAATTGTTAGCAAATCTGAAGACATAATATGCACTAAACACAGCAACAGAGGGAGTGTTTTCATTACTTGTAAGCCATATATATCTCTATAATCTCACACACACATGACGGTGCTCATGTTGCAGAAGGGATTGAGGTTTGGGCACATTTTTGTTAAGACTCCAAGCACTGAGTAAAGCCACTTTATTGTATTCTAAATTAGACTTTAGATCTTACACATCCAATATGTCCACTCACTGATCAACAGGTTGATTAGAGCATTTACATTGTGGAAACAGAAACTGAAAAAGGGCCAATAAAACTGACACTTTGGGTCACATTCAGTCATTGGATATTAATTAAACTGTCAGATGCCAGCAAAGAAGAAATTTGGAGAATTGAGAGAAAATAACAAGAAAAAGAGAAGAGAAAAGTATGGCTGTGAGGAACCCTGCAGCTGTTCAGCAAAAAATCAATTCAAATTTCAACTCTGGTACAGGAAATGGTCTCCAGTAATTTAGAAAAAACATAAATCAAATGCACTTAGAGATGTTTAAAATAAGTGAAACACTGAAGATATACACCAATTCAAATAACTAAAGGTTGGAAAACTTGATGAAAATTTTAGCTAGTTATTCAGATGAACTGATAAAACCACAAAAATCATGGGACAAAATAAAGAAAACCCTGGCTGAGCATGAGACTTCTCAAGAAGAGCTGTTTCAAAAATAGTTAGAAGCCGAGTTCACAGAGAAAAACTGATATTTTGGCCATTCTACAGCTGGATGTGTTAATTCAGAGGGAACCTTGTCTGTATGATTCAAATATAGCTACAGGAAAGCAGCCTATATCTATTGTAATAAAAAATGCAATCAAACCAGCAGAAAGAGTTGCTGTTGACAAAATTTGGCAGAAAAGAAAAGTATTAAAAATTGCAGACAACTTTTGCGGAAAATGATTAATCACTGTACTCCAGGCAGAAGAGAAGCACGTTCATCCTAGTAGTCAATTTTGAGAGACAGTTATAAGATTTAAGCTGCTGTATCTAGCTGTCTTCAGAATACTGTCTTCCTGGAGAATCAAAGACAGTTTTGATACAGAACAGGCTAAGGAGAAAATAAAAAAGTTTATCCAACAAAGAGTGAGTCAATAATCAGAAGAAAACTATGTGTCTCATTCTTCTGACAACAAAGCTGAAAGAGAGTCTTTCTTTTTTATATTTCTGTAAGTCTTTTGGGTTTCTAATACCATGATAGGAATGGACCCCATTCCTAAGTCAAAGGACGATTAAAGTTCATGAAATTAGTATTGTTTCAATCTTTGATGTCAGCCAGAAGTGCTCTTTGCAGCACCTGCAGTGTGTCCAGTAATAACTCCTTCTGCCATTTGTATGGGGTTACATATATTGATAACATATCTAAGTACGATTGTAGATTCTTTTTTATAAGACCCGTTGCTCCTACTACTATTGGAACTGTCTGGGTAGCTTTCCAGTGAAACCTTTTCCATTATTCCAAAGAAAAATGCTTTAGAGACAGAGAAACATGTGTGCTGATAAGTATAAACAGGAGTATTTTGGACTTGAACTAGACAATTGTGTTAGGATATAGAGATGATCAGGAAGAAGTCCAACAGCACTAAGACTGGATGTAAGAATAGACATTTAAAATACGGCTTTGCAAGAAAAAGCACTTCTATCACTGGAAGATGTAGATGTTTGTGCAGTCACAGAAACCTGGTTCAAAACCTCAGAGAGTACCCTGGCCTTGCAGGCTACAATGCCTTCCACACCTTCAGACCAGAAAATAAACATGTGAGAACCAAAGGAGGCAATGTCTCTATCTATATTAGAGATAAATTCATCTCCTGTCTAGTTAGACTGGACAACTCCATGGAGTTATTCCAAATTCAGGTTACGGTGGGTAAAACCCCCATTCAAGTCATAGCTTGTTATAGATCTCCCTCCATGGGTCATGACATGCATGAAGCCTACTTGACCAAACTGGAGAGAATCAAAATATTACCAAATACTCTGGTTATGGGGATTTCAATTATCCCACCATCAAATGAGAAACATAAGCTAGCCCTAACTTGCTAGTGCAAAAGTTACTTGACTTTGTTAACTCAAATGTCCTGGAACAAATTGTTCATACCCTGACAAGAGGAAGAAACATACTAGATCTGGTCCTCACTAACGTCAAACAGATGTACTACTGCAACTGTCAGACCATCATTAGTTAAATCTGACCACAAAATAGCCACCTTCAAGCTGACACTTACACCAGAACTCACAATGGGTGAAACCAGACTAAAAAACTTCACCAAGGCAAACTATACCCACCTAGATGAAGGTATAAATGCATTCTGAGCCCCACCCCCAGATGGAAGTGGTAACTACACCAAAGTTTACACTACAGCCCTGTACAATTACTTACATAAGTGTGCAGACTCGGCTGTACCAGAAAGAATTAAAGCCAGATCCCCAAGTAAAAACAAGCTACCATGGTAGACATCCAGCATCAAGAAACTTTACAATAAATGCAAAAAGTTGCTTTCCAAGAAAATAAAGGTGAGACCTCAGCAATGGAAAAGCACCCTCCTCAGCCTCAACAGGCAAATAAGACAACTTGTCAAATCCTCTAAGGGCTTCTTTGAGGAAAAACTTAGCAAGCACAGCCAAGGATAACCATAAGGCCTTTTACAGATATGTGCATAGCCTAAAAGGCAGTGCCCAAGCATGTGCAGAACTAGTGACCAACTTTATTACACACACTGACCCCACAGAGATAGCAAACCTGCTAGTGGATAGGTTTTGTGAAAATTTAATTCCCTTATTCTCTCCAAACCTATCACAAACCTTCCCCCAGCCCCCCCCCTACATATCTGAAGAACAGGTCATTAAATCCTTGTCCAAGGCAAAAACACAGCCTCTATGGGACCAGACTGCATCCTTGGCTGTCTTCTAAACAGGCTAAAACATGAACTAGCATCACCATTAAGTACCCTTTTCAGTCATAGTCTAAACACAGGCTTTGTTCCTGCAGAATGGAGAGCAGCAACAGTTATTCCCCTCCACATAGATGGCCTAACAACAGACCTGGGGAATTACAGACCCACAAGCCTGACCATCCTCATCTATAAGGCCATGGAATGTATCATTACGGACCTCATAAATAAAGATGTAGGCAACCTCCAAACCCTGAATCCTACCAATCTGGTTTTGTTAAGGGCAGATCCTGCCTGCTAAATCTGGTAGAATTTTTTGAAAATGTGACCAGGGCCATTGACAAAGGCAAATCTGTGCACATAGCATGCCGTGACTTGGCAAAGGATTTCAACACAATCCCACACTCGGGCATTACCAATAAATATAGCAAACTGAATATAAACCCAATCGTTGTAGGATGGGCTGCTAACTGGCTCACAAACTGGACATACACTATTAAAGTGGGTGACTCCACATCAACCAACAGACCTGTTACCAGGAGGGTGCCACAGGGGTCAGTGCTGGGCCCACTATTGTTTGGTATATACTTCTCATAAATTCAGGTAAAAACTAAGGGGTTTTGGCTGACCCAGTTTGCAGACAACTGCAAACTGGGTGCAATTATTGAATCCCTAAACTATGTCAGTATACTCCAGGAGGGTCTTATGCAAATGAACGACTGATGTCTTAGTTACAACAATGTCCATTCACACTATCAAATCAACAATACCCTAAGTACCCATGAAGTGGTAAGGGATCTGGGATCACAAGTTGACTGCGACCTTAACTTTAACCACCATGTGTCTACTGTAGCAAGGAAGCCTTTCTACATAACAGACTTGATTAGTAAAGTTATCACCTCAAGAGCAAAAGAGGTTATAGTCCCTCTGTACTTGGCACTAATCCGGTCCCTAACTGAGTATAACACCCCATTTGGTATTTACCATATAAAGCACCTGCAGCAATTGGAAAGACCTCAGATGCTTCTAACTAAGAAGATCAAAGGACTCCAGCACATGCCATACACAGACTGGCTAAAGTCCCTGTCACTATACTCTGTATCATATAGACTTCTTAGGGGAGACGTATGCCTGGCTTACAGAGCAATCTCAGACCCAAACCTAATGAACTTGCTGCATATCTGTAAATCAAGCAGGACTAGGGCTACCCATTCCAGGGACCTAAATACGGCCTGCAACTTAAATAGGACATGCTGGAGGGACAGATTTATTTCCCATCAACTGCTGCATCTTTGAAATAGGCTACCTATTTGATGTGAAACAGACCACATGTATGACACTGTTCAAGAGGAACCTGAATGAGTGGCCGGGGCACCATAAATTCTTACCAGGAATAGCACCCACAACCCTCCTGGACATGGGCAGCCATTACTAAATGCAATCTTAGGTTTTAGTTAACATTTCTAAGGTATTACATTGGGATGAAATGGCTAGGCCTGAAATCACCTCTGGGTTGATAGTCTAGTAATATCCTGTGATCCTTTGATCCTAAGAGAAAGACTGAAATTTTATTGATATTAAACTTGTGGATGAACTATAAAGCATATACCCCACTTTATGTCAGTAATGTATAGAAGGACTCTAAAGACAATGAAGAAGTAACTGAAAGTAAAATAGTTTTGCTCTTATTAATATTCCTATAAACAATTTCATGATGTAAAGAGTATGTTATACTGGAAAGCAGTTTTGTATTGTGTGCAGTCAAGGGTGTTTTAAATGTCAGTTGGGATGAGTCATATCATTGGCTGATGCATATTGTAATGATATTAAAGCAAGTGCAATGTCTTAGTTGTAAGATATACAGGCTTTACACTGTAACAAGATAAGGAAGGCTAGACAGAAAAAGTTAAAAGTTAATATAATATTCTGATCTTGGGCTGCTGGGGGATAGGATGCAAAAGTGTAGTGGTCATAGTATATGTATAATTCAGATGATAATTTCCATTGCTTTTACATGAGTAGATGTCTAAATTAATTTCCTTGGCTTAAGCTACAGACTTTTTTTAAAGAAATAAGATGAAAAATAAGACAAAAATGTTGTTTCTTGCATGTGAAAAGTTATTAACTTATGTTTTCCATTAGGAAATGGTCTCAGTGGGAGACAAAAAAGCAGTTGGTCAGGGTAAGGTCATTACATTGTATTTCTACTCAAATTTACAAATATGTTTTTCATGTATCTGTAACATGGCTAACTTTTTCTTATTGCTGACTGCTTTTTACTTGTTGGGAGGTTGGCATAATATTTAAGGTGTTTACCTTACAGATACAAGGTGCAAGGTTTGATTCTCACATGGGGTAACTGGCTAGGCTTAAAATGGCCTGAAAGGGCAGTTAGCCTAGTATGATCCTATAAACTGTCTGCAGGTGCAAGCAATGAATCTGGAGAGTTTTAAGGACTCTTTGCTGAGGAAAATGTAACATTTAAAGATAGAGTGGTAAGCAGTTCAGTGAAAAATAAATAAAGTTTGGAACTGTGGGAAGTGAGTAAGAATCAGTATCCTTCCTGGCAACCTTAATACTTTAATGTATGTAATAGAAAAGTGCAGAACCTAGTTTATCTATTTAAAGGTAGCCAGTGCAGGTTTTCTTAGCACTAAAAGGTAATGTTTACTGAAAGCATGCAAGCTTTTTTCCACATCTGATCTGGGAATAGAGATAAGAAAAGAACAGACAACAATCAGTGTAAGTGGGAATACAGGCTGCAATATGTGATTTAGCCTCTGTCTTAGGTGATAAATGAATAAAGGTTTTTAAAAACTTATTTTAAATCTTATGGCTGTAGAGCACTGAGATATACTCTTGCTCCCCAGTGATGCTAAATATGGTAAAGAGGGCAGTGAAACTATAAATGAATGAGTGGTCTCTTTCAGTGTTTCTTATCTTTCCTAAGATGTGTATGCTTTCCCTTATCTTTGATATCACCTCATTTAAGAACTAATGTGTTTTTCACACAATGGCTTGCTGGTTTTTGTGATGGCTGTCCTACAATATTGACATTGTTTTCTCTGCCATCATTATAATTGTTTGTTACAACCTTTCTAGTTTATTGCCTCATTTTATCTTCCTTTCTAAGGTTCAGAAAGCTTACTTTTGAGTGGCAGGACTATGCAGACATACTCTTCGGGAATCACACCATTTAGTGATTGCTTAGTTCCAAATATCTGCTAAAAGCAGATCTGAGACCCTCACTCCCTGTCAGTTTGTGAACATATAATTGCTCTTTTGTGAGTTGATTTTACTCTTGTATGGCATTTAGAGCAATCATGCCATTAGGTGTGCTTGCAGAGAAAGTGTGGTGGTAAGCAATCAATATAATGAAGTCCCTGTTGAGAATACCTCACTTTTGTCTGTTCTACGTAGAATAGTTTTAGTCACTTAATCATGTTGCTTATTGTATCTTAATTATAAACTATAGTCTTTGAAATTAAGACTAGTAATTGAAATCATTTAGGGTCCATGAATTAAATCACAAATTATTATCTAAGGTGCTATTTTCCTATTTTGAATAACACTTATGTTTGATAGAACTATATAGAGTGGCTGCAATTATTTTTTCCTGAGGTAAGGTTAACAAATTGGCTTGGCAGTTAGGGCAGAAGAGTAAGATGCTGAACTGTTAAAGGAATCTCTGCCCTCTCCTACTCAATCCTTAGGTTTCTTGTCTTTCTTCAGTATGGTTCCAGTATAGTGTAGGTACCAGAAACCTGCTTGTACTATCCAAAACGTTAATTTCCCAGGCTTGGAATCAAATGAATGGAAAGCCAACCTAGTTTTTTAAGCTTAACTTCTCACATACTTTACAGAGAAATTCATATCCAACTACATGATATACCATAGACACTAAAAAATCTGTAGTTTACCATGTCAAGTACTGCTGTCTATCTTAGATGGACAATTAATCCTGCTCATGTCAGACGTACAGCAGCTGCAATAAAAAATACAGAATGCGGTGGAACTGTTTTCCACTGTATGTTTGCAGAGAGGAGGAGAACATAGCACTCCCCTTTCATAGCAAAACAAAGCAATTAGATCAGTCAGGGGATTAAAGGCAGTTGTCTCCTCTTCTGACAAATTTACATAAGCAGCATCACAATACTGAAATGCTAAGATTTAAATGTTGGTTATTTATATTATTTTATATGTTAAGATAACTTAAATGTATTATCAAAGATTTCTGTGATATTTAGAGAAAAGTCAGAAAATATTTTTTCTTGTAAAGTATTAATACATTTACCATTTTCAAGCCCCCCCCCCCCCCCCCCACAGGACAGAACTGCAGAAAGAGGGACAGGTAGCAAACCTATCAACAAGATGCACTGATACCGTTCATAAAAAGGTCTTTTTTTGTGACATCCTTCCAGAGGGGGATGCATATCTGGTACACACAGATCCATGGTAAGAGATTCCCACTGCCTTTGAGTCAGTCCTTAAAGTGGTAGAGTACATGAGACTTTTCTAGTCCACAAAGGAAATGTGACCATTGATGGCAACTATAATATACAGCAGAATTTACTTTAACATACATTTACTATGTGCCCTTTCCTTAAAAACATTAAGAAAAGGAAATCAGAAGTAATTAACTCTGTTTAAATGCATATCTGACTGTGTCTGTGTGTGTACACATACACACACACACACATATATATATATATATATATACATATATTTATACAAACATGCACACACACACACACACACACACACACACACACACACACACACACACACACACACACACATATATATATAGTATGCACATATGTATGCACTTGTGTATATGTGTGTGTATATATATATATATATATATATATATATATATATATATATATATATATGTTTGTGTGTGTATAGTACGCATGTAGCACACATCTTACACATATGTACAAAAACGTGTGTGTGTGTATAAAACAGAGAAATAGATTATATCCCAGTGTGTGTACTTCATGTCCTTTAAATAAAAAAAAAATCAAAATGGAAATTTTGTGTAACTGTGTGTGTGTGTGTGTGTGTGTGTGTGTGTGTGTGTGTGTGTGTGTGTGTATATATATATATATATATATATATATATATGGGTCTACTTCAGTTCACTGAAGTTCATTTCACTGAGACCAAATCACCTAAAGTTCACAACACTGACAACTTCATTTCACTGAATCTCATTTCACTGACAGCTTACAATGTTACATTTCACAAGACTAAATGAGAAACCATAGACAAAGTCACAAAACTAAAGCCTACCTTTTTCCACAACTTACAAACTACTTATTTAATCTCTTAACAGAAACCAGACAATATAAAACCAAACTAAGCAGGACTACACCCCCACACCCCCCAACATGTATACATAACTATATATACTAACTCCAGGTCACACTACAATGGGGATAATGCCTTATACCCTTTACTTTGTGTGGTCTGCATTGCTCTGAGTATCACTCATCTCTGCATTTAATTTTGATTTGTACCTCTTTATTTAAGGTTTGATCACTTCTATTTTGTATCTTATTCTAGTATTACATTTGTTTTGTTTTAATTTTTCTGTTCTGTTGGAGTTTTAAGAGTTCTTGGCTAGGGTCAGTTAAAAAAAGTTACCAAGAATTCCTTTGTAAAGAATTCCTTTACAAACTGTGAATAACATCAGTTAATTAGTGAGAGGAGCTGAGAGACAGCATTGCTCTTTTATTTAGAAATATCTGTAGTTATCTGAAGTGCTTGTGTGGTCTGAATTTCTCTGAGTATTACTCATCTCTGCATTTAATTTTGATTTGAAGCTCTTTAAGGTTTGATCACTTCTATTTTGTATCTTTTAGTATTGCATTTGTTTTGTTTTAAGTTTTCTGTTCTGTTGGGAATTTTAAGAGTTCTTGGCTATGGTCAGTTAAAAAAGTTACCAAGAATTCCTTTGCAAACTGTGAATAACATCAGTTAATTAGTGGGAGGAGCTGAGAGACAGCATTGCTTTTTTAGTTAGAAATATCTGTAGTTATCTGAAGTATTTGTATGGTCTGCATTGCTCTGAGTATCACTCATCTCTGTATTTAGTTTTGATTTGAAGCTCTTTATTTAAGGTTTGATCACTTCTATTTTGTATCTTATTCTAGTATTACATTTGTTTTGTTTTAAGTTTTCTGTTCTGTTGGAGTTTTAAGAGTTCCCCTCCCACCCACGCAGTCCTTGTTGTTTTCTTAAATTTAGTGGCTTTTGAGTTGCCCACCCCTACTATAAATCTCATTTTGGATACTCCTCTCAGTCCCATCTCATCACCTTATTCTACTGAGTAGAGAGAGATCATTTGGGAAGACCCAACCCCTTAGTTTAGCAACCTTAAATTATCATGTTTCATCCCTTCCCACTTAACCAAAAAAAGTACTTTATTCATCTGCTTTTACTGTATTTGTATTTCTTCCTACTTTATTACTTTATTTTGCTTTTGCTGCCTGTTCTTAAAAGTACTCAATTGCAGTTATTCTGCTGCATTTATTACTGCTTGTTACTAGTCTGATTAAATTGTAACTGTTATTCTAAGCCTTTTGTTTTAAGCACTTGGGCTTCAGACCAGTTGTTTTACATAAGAAGGTTTGTGGTCTGCACTCTTGTGGCAGGACAGGTAGCTTACATCCTTCTAAATTGGGAGCTGTTGATTGAAGGCTTAGTGTCTGTTATTCTAAAAGTATATTAGTTCCAGTTTAAGCACTTGGGCTTCAGGCTAGTTATTTTACATTAAGAGGGTTTGTGGTCTGCACTCTTGTGGGAGGAGAGGGTAGATTCTGCCCTTCTGTGCTGGGAATTTCTGGTTAAAGGCTTATTGTGTCTGCTTATTTGAACTGTTTCTTCTGAAATTGTCGCACCTTGTTTTCTGTAGCATAGACTATATTCAGACCTGCTGAGTATACCTTTGTTTGTATAACTTGAGCACTAATCCAGGCCATCTTTTTTTTTGAGAAGCTTCCCCTGCACCCTAGTGGCAGGAGTGTGCAATTAGAACTTGTCTGAAGACGGCTGGAACAGGGGCCAATTTTGAGATTTTCTTTACTGGTTAATGGGGTAATTTTTTTCTTTTGGAGAAGCTTTCCCTGCAAAATCTGTTTCTTTGCGCTCAGCACTTATTTAGAACTCATTGTAAGCACTAAATAAGCTACAAATCACAACACCACTCAACTGTCCTCACTTGTCTAGAGGAAAGCAGTTTTTAGTACTTAATAAATAAGCACCTATCCAGGCATGTCTAAGGGTCAGCTCCTGGTGTTTTCTCCTGTCTACCTGATGAATCTGGGCATCTTGGGGCAATGCAGCAATTGCCTCATGTACACAGACAACCCTCTCCACCTATTACCCAACACTACAACCTGTGAGAGATGCACTTATATAGCCAAAGTGGAAGCAAAGCTCTCTTCACCTAAGACTGGACTAGACAGTCAAGAGGAGAAGGTAAACACTTGCACTATAGCACACTCATCACATAGCCCCTCAAAACCTACACCACCAAAACACACACATAGAAACATGAAACCCACACCTGCATTCACAGAGGCTCAAAATAAAAATCTGCTCAAGCATCAGAGACCTCCAAAGCAGAAATGCAAGCAACCTCCACCCCCCCCCACACAACCCAAATGACACATAGCCCACAAATGCAGTGTGCCACTCAAACACAGCCCATAAGGCATAACAATGTACCCAACACTCTAGTCATAGGTGACTCTATAGTGAGGCACACTGATGTTCCACTCACCAGGCTAAACAAGGAGAAAGTTACTGTCAGCTGGCTGTCGGGTGCCAGGATCCACCACATAATGCATGCACTAATGTCACTCCACAACAAGTACAAATATGACTCTGTCATTGTCCATGTTGGTGTGAATGACCTGAGACGTACCTCCCTGGACTACATGAAAATAGACATGGAGGAGCTCTCCGATCTTGTAGCCCAGGCAGGTATGACCCTAGCCCTGAGTAGCATCCTGCCATCACCCAGAATGACACTACAGTACAAGGACAAAATGATTGATTTCAACAATTGGCTAAGCTTCTGGTGTCATTCTAAGGGGATCCAGTATCTGTCTGCCTGGGATGACATGATTGACAGACCACAATGATTTGCCAGGCTTTTGCCACCTTTATAGTGCCTTTTTTAGGCAAGGTTCAAATGACAAATTCACCACCTTAACAGATACAAGCAAGCAAAATCTGAGGGTAATGCTACTCAATGCTAGAAGTCTAAACCTCAAAATGCATTCACTCGAGATACTCCTTAAAATGGAAAACATTGACATCTGTGCAGTGACAGAGACCTGGTTCAAGGCTCCAGAGACCACCCCTGCATTACCAGGCTATAATTCATACCACACCTTTTGGCCACCTAAACTGGATTGAAACACTAAAGGCGGAGGTGTGTCCATATTCATTAAGGATATCCACACCTCCAGCCTAGTTGCTCAGCATAATGCATCCAAGATTATCCAAGTGAACTAACTCTGGGCAAGACCGCAATCCAAATTGTAACTTGCTACAGATCCCTCACCATGCCTCAGGATTCCCAAGCCTCATTTCTTGATACACTGGAAAATATTAGGGTACAACCCAACACCCTAATAATGTGCGATTTCAACTACCCCACCATTAACTGGGAAAACTACTCATGTACCAACTCTTTTGCTCAACGTTTTCTGGAATTCATAAATTCCAATGCCTTGGATCAACTTATCCACACCCCCACCAGGGGCAGCAATATCCTAGACCTGCTCATTACCAACATGAGCTTCCAGTGTTCCACACCAGAGGTCAATTCCTCGTTGGTCAGATCCAACCACAAGCCAATCACCCTAGGCATCCACATCCTGCCCCCACCCCCCATTAGGGAAACCACCATAAAAAATTTCTCCAAAGCCAACTTCACGCATCTTAAGAAAGAAGTGGCAAACTTCATGACACCCATGCAGACGGACAATAGAGGTATGACTGCTGAATTCTATACAAATGCACTTTGTAAGCACTTACACGAGTGCATGGATCATGCTATCCCTAACAGAACCAAGATGCTATCCTCCAAAAAAAAGAAGCCAATCTGGTGGTCCCTTGCCATAAACAAACTCTACAACAGAAGAAAGAAACTGTTGCAAAAAAGAGTAAAATCCCATGATTGTAGGAACTTCCTGGTCAGCCTCAGTAAGAAGCTGACATCCCTCATAAAATCCTCCAAAGCTAGTTACGAAAACAAAATCACCACTGATTCTAAAGACAACCACAAAGCATTCTATAGCTATGTCAAGAATTTCAATGGCAACACTCAGATCTGATCTGAGTTACAGCCCAATGGCACTAAATATACAAGCCCAACTGATATTGCCAACATCCTGGCAGGTAGGTTCAGTGTTAACTTTACCCCTCTCTCACCCCCTAAAGGGCCCATCTCTATACCGGAAGAATGCAAAGTTCCTGTAATCATGGCTGCACTGGTAAAAACCACACTCTCCAAAGCCAAGAACACTGCATCCATGGGACCTGACAACATCCCAGGCTGCATTCTACTTGAAGTGCAGAATGAACTGGCACCCCACCTAAGATCCATGTTCAATCATAGCCTCACCTCAGGCTTTGTGCCCACTGAATGGCACACAGTGACGGTTATCCCACTCCACAAAGGGGGAGCCACCACAGACCTCGGGAAATACCGCCCCATTAACCTAACAAGCCTAGTCTGCAAGGCCATGGAACGTATCATCATGGATCTTATACACAAAGACATTGGTAATCTCCAAACTCTGGACCCCACCCAGTTCGGGTTTGTAAAAGGCAGATCATATCTCCTAAACCTGATAGACTTCTTTGAAGCAGTCACCAAAGCCGTAGACGAGGGTAAGGTGGTTCACACAGCCTATCTAGATCTCGCCAAGGCTTTTGACACCATCCCCCACTCTGGAATTATAGACAAACTCACTAAACTAGGTATAAATCCCTATGTCATAAGATGGGTTGCCAACTGGCTCACTAACAGAACCCACACTGTAAAAGTAGCAGACTCCAAATCCGACTTCAGTCCAGTGACAAGTGGAGTACGACAGAGTTCAGTCCTGGGTCCTCTCCTGTTTGGTATCTACTTTTCTGAAGTACAGGCTAACACAGAAGGTCTTTGACTAACGAAGTTCGCAGATGACTTCAAACTAGGAGCCATAATCAAAACTCCTAATGATGTGGACATCCTACAAAAGGGCCTCACGGAAATAGATGCCTGGTGTCAAAGCCATGGCATCAAGCTCAATGCCAAAAAGTGCATTGTCATCCCCTTTTGGTAAAAACAACTCTGTACTCATGAGCTGCCAGGTAGGTGGTAGTCTACCTAACATCGAAAGTGTGATAAAAGACCTTGGGACACAGATGGACAGTTGTCTCTCCTTTGATAATCACATCACCACAGTAGTCAGGAAATCCTTCTTCATGGCACACCTCATCACAAAAGGTTTCTCATTCAGGAAAACAGAGGTCATTGGTCCCCTCTACTCATCACTCATTAGACCCATTATAGAGTACAATGCCCCTTTTGGTATGTACCTCACAAGACATCTACAACAACTGGAAATGCTGCAAAAATACCTCACAAAGAGAATTACATCGCCTCTGAGTAGGCAATATGCGACAGAGTAAAGCTGTAGTTTTTTGAGATGGTCTGCATAGGGTTCTGTTAGGGATATGCCTAACATACAAAGCTATGTCAAACCCAGAGCTGTTGGACATGCTCCACTTAAAGAAATCCCAATCCCTCCAGGCTACATACTCTAGGGACCTAAACCTTGACATTACAATAAACAGAACATGCTGGAGGGATAGGTTCCTGTCCCAGAGACTTCCCATACTCTGGAACAAACTACCCATCTATATCAAACAAAGCTCCTTAGTAGCACTCTTCAAGAAAAATCTTGATGTTTGGATGGGAAATAGGAAATTCACCCCGGGGATCACCTCTGTGGCTCTGCTTGATGGGGGCACAGGAAAATAATTTTCTTGGGTGGTGAAAGGCAGGGTACCTTTTTGGCTAGGCTTATATAGACCCTAGGTCCAATAGCCTAGTACCTAACTTTGAATCTATGCAATCAGATTTCTCATTTGCTACTGTTATATTAAAGAAATTGCACTTTATTCATCTGCTTTTACTGTATTTGTGTTTCTTCCTAACTGCTGCCTGTTCTTAAAAAGTACTCAATTGCATTTATTCTGCTGCATTTATTACAGCTTGTTAGTAGTCTTATTAAATTATAACTATTTTTCTAAGCCTTTTGGTTTAAGCACTTGGGCTTTAGGACAGTTGTTTTACATTAAGAAGGTTTGTGGCAGTACAGGTAGCTTACATCCTTCTAAGCTGGGAGTTGCTGATTGAAGGCTTAGGGTCTTTTATTCTAAAAGTGTCTTAGTTCTGGTTTAAGCACTTGGGCTTCAGGCCAGTTATTTTACATTAAGAAGTTTTGTGGTCTGCACTCTTGTGAGAGGAGAGGGTAGATTCTGCCCTTCTGAGCTGTGAATTTCTGGTTAAAGGCTTATTGTGCCTGCTTATTTGAACTTTTTCTTTCTGAAATTAGTGGGCCTTGTTTGCTGCAGCATAGACTAGATTCAGACCTGCTGAATCTAGCTTTGTTTGTATAACTTGAGCACTAATCAAGGCCATCTTTTTTTGGAGAAGGTTCCCCTGCACCCTAGTGGCAGGAGTGTGCTGTTAGAACTTGTCTGATTGAAGACTGCTGGAATAGGGCTCAGTTTTTAGCTTTTTATTGGTTAATTGGTTAATTTGTTTAAATCAGTTTGCTTGTTTGCTATCGTTATATAAAAATGCGCTTTATTCATCTGCTTTTACTATATTTGTGTTTCTTCCTACTTTATTACTTTATTTTGCTTTTGCTGCCTATTCTTAAAAGTACTCAGTTGCAATTATTCTGCTGCATTTATTACTGCTTGTTAGTAGCCTGATTAAATTGTAACTGTTATTCTAAGCCTTTTGGTTTAAGCACTTGGGCTTCAGGCCAGTTGTTTTACATTAAGAAGGTTTGTGGTCTGCACTCTTGTGAGAACAGAGGGTAGATTCTGCCTTTCTGAGCTGGGAATTTCTCATTAAAGGCTTATTGTGCCTGCTTATTTGAACTGTTTCTTTCTGAAATTGGTGCACTTTGTTTGCTGTAGCATAGACTAGATTCAGACCTGCTGAATCTAGCTTTGCTTGTATAACTTGAGCACTAATCCAGGCCATCTTGTTTTGGAGAAGGTTCCCCTGCACCCAAGTGGCAGGAGTGTGCAGCTAGAACTTGTCTGATTGAAGACTGTTGGAACAGAGCTCATTTTTGAGCTTTATTATTCGTCAAATGGTTAATTTGTTTAAACCAGTTTGCTCATTTGCTACTGTTATATTTAAAAAAAAATCTAGCTTGTTTTCCTGCCTTTCCTGTTACTAGAATAGTCCAGATACAGATTTGCTGTATTCAGGACTGTATTGTAGTTTCTGAGTTCCCCAGACCTTTCTGTGTTAGAAGGAAGACTCTCAGCTTATCAGTGGGAGTGGTCAGAACTAGGTAGCCTATCTACCACAAGAGGAGTGCTCCCTTTCAACTTTCTGCTTTAAAAGCCTGTGTTTGCTCAGGTTTGTGTGCAGTGCAGCTCCACTAAGCTAGGGTAAACTATTACTGGTGCCAGAAAGTCTGCTCTTCAATGTTTCCCTTAGATCTTGCTTGTTCTCTTCTCTCTTGCATTTAACTAGCTTATTCACCTAGCACTTCATCTGGTTTCTTGTAGCAATTATTGTAGCACACATAAGTGCTAACAGCACTAAATGTCCTATAAGTAAACAGCGTCAGTACTTATTAATAATTACCATCCCTCCTGGCATGTCTAAAGATTAGTTCCCTGTGCTTTCTCCTATTAACCTGGTGAACTTGGGCATTCTGAGGCAGTGTAGCAACTGCCTCATGTACACAGACAACCCTCTCCTCTTACCTCCCAACACTCAGACTTGTGAGAGATGCACTTATATATCCAAACTGGAAGACATGCACTCTCCAGCCAAGACCAGAATAGCTGGTCAAGAGGAGAAGGTCAACACCTGCACCACACCACATGTAACACATAGCCCTCCAGAACACCCACCATCACAGTTCTCACATAAAAACACAAACCACACACCCACCTTCACGGAGGCTCTCAATAGAAATCTACTCAAACAGCAGAGACCTCCAAATCAGAAATGCACTTGACCACCACAACACAGCACAAATCACAAGACACATAGCTCACCTACACAGAGTTCCCCTTACCCTAAGCCCCTAAGGCAAAACAGCTTGCCCAATACACTAATCATAGGTGACTCTATAGTGAGGCACAGTGATGTCCCACTCACTAGGTTGAATAAGGAGAAGGTAACAATCAGCTGTCTGTCAGGTGCCAGGATCCAACACATAACACATGCACTCAGGTCACTCCACAAGTACAAGTATGACTCCGTCATTGTCCATGTGGGTGTGAATGACCTGAGATGTACCTCCCTGGACTACATGAAAAGAGACATGGAGGAGCTCTTGGATTATGTGGCCCAGGCAGTATGACCCAAGCCCTGAGCAGCAGCCTACCATCACCAAGAATGATACCACAGTACAAGCAGAAAATGACTGACTTCAACAATTGGATAAGTTTCTGGTATCATTCTAAGGAGATCCAGTATCTCTCTGCTTGGGATGACATGATTGACAGACCTCAGTGCTTTGCCAGAGATGGCCTGCATCTATCACCTCTAGTTTTTTGGATACTGGCTAAGACTCTTGCCATCCCTGTAGTGCCTTTTCTAGGTGGTGTTCCAAAGACCAAATGATCACCATAACAGCAATAAATAAATGCAATATGAGGGTCATGCTGCTCATTGCTAGAAGTCTAAATCTCAAGATGCACTCACTCGAAGAACTCCTCAAAATGGAGAACATTGACATTTGTGCTGTAACAGAGACCTGGTTTAAAGCAGCAGAAAGCACACCTACACTACCAAGCTCTAACTCATTCCACACCTTTCGGCCCAAGAAAATGGACTGAAGCTCCAAATGTGGTGGCATCTCCATATTCATAAATGATATGCGCACCTCAAGACTAGTAGCCCAGCATAACGCATCAGAGATACTTCAGGTACAACTATCAGGGGCTAAGACGGCAATTCAGGTGGTAGCCTGCTATAGGTCCCCAACCATGTCCCAAGACTCTCAATCCACGTTCCTAAGCACCATGGAAACTATTGGGTCCAACCCAACACTCTCATACTGGGTGACTTCAACTACCCCTCCATCAACTAAGAAAACTACTCATGCACCAATACACTTGCCCAACGCTTCCTGGAATTCATTAATTCCAATGAGCTGGACCAGCTCATTCTTACCCCAACTAGAGGAAGCAACATCCTTGACCTGGTTATTACTAACATGGGCAACCATTGCTCACCACCAATAGTCAATTCCTCCCTGATTAGATCCAACCACAAACTAATTACCATGGAAATCCACATCTCACCCATACCACCAGCAAAGGTAACCACAATGAAAAACTTCTCCAAAGCTGACTTTAGGCTCCTAAAAACAGAGGTGGCTAACTTTGCAGCACCCATGCAAATGGAAAATAGGTGCATGACTGCTGAATCATACACCAATGCACTGTATGAACACATACATAAATGAATGGAACTAGCCATACCCAACAGAACCAAGATGCTCTCCTCCAAAAAAAAGGAAGCAAATCCAATGGTCCCCTGCCATTAACAAACTCTACAACAGAAGAAAGAAACTGTTGCAGAAAAAGGTGAAGTCTCAAGACTAGAAAAACTCCCTTATTAACCTCAACAAAAAGTTGAGATCCCTCATCAAAACCTCTAAAGATAGCGATGAAGGCAGAATTGCGGCAGACACTAAAAACCTCAAAAGCCTTCTACAGTTATATCAAGAATCTCCATGGCAATACCCAGTTTTGCTCTCAATTACTGCACAATGGTACCTCCTATACTGAGCCAACAGATATTGCCAACATACTGGCCGATAGATTCAATGCCAACTTTACCCCTCTCTCCCCCCCTTAAAGGACCAATCACAATACTGGAAAAATGACAGGCACCCAGCATTACTGCAGCACAGGTTAAAGCTGCATTGTCCAAGGCCAAGAATACAGCTTCCATGGGAGCTGACAATATCCATGGCTGTGGTCTAGATGAACTACAAAGTGAACTGGCACCATACCTGTGAACCCTGTTCAGTCACAGCCTCACCTCAGCTTTGTACCTACAGAATGGCACACTGCTATAGCCATCCCTCTCCATAAAGGGGAGAGACTACAGACCCTGGGAATTATTGCCCCATTAGCCTGATGAGTCTGAGATGTAAGGCTATGGAGCGCATCATCATGGACCTAATTAACAAGGATATAGGGAATCTCCAAACTCTGGATCCTATGCAAGTTGTTTTTGTGAAGGGTAGATCATGCTTGCTCAACCTCTTTGACTTCTTTGAGTCAGTCACCAGAGCTGTGGATGAGGGCAAGGCAGTTCATACAGCCTACCTTGATTTGGCCAAGGCCTTTGATGCCATTCTCCACTCAGGAATTATTGATAGATTCACCAAGCTAGGCATCAACCCCTATATCACTAGGTGGGTTGCAAATTGGCTCACAGATAGAACCCACAGTGTGAAAGTTGCAGACTCCACGTCAGACTGCTGACCAGTCACAAGTGGAGTCCCACAGGGTTCGGTCCTGGTTCCTCTCCTGTTTGGCATCTACTTCTCTGAAGTCCAGGCCAACATGAGGGGACTCTGGCTGTCAAACTTCATAGATGATTGCAAGCTGGGAGGTATTAATAACTCCCCAAGTGATGTTGACATCCTACAGAAAGGCCTCACTGAGACCAACGACTGGTGTCAAAACCATGGCCTTAAGCTCAATGCCAAAACATGTGTCATCATCCCCTTTGGAAAAACCCCAGTTCCCACAAATTACCACATCGATGGTAGTCCACTGAACACAGAAGGTGTTATAAGAGATCTGGAAACACAGGTTGACAGCAACCTGTCTTTTGACCACCACATTGCCACTGTGGTCATAAGGTCCTTCTATGTGGCACATCTCATTACTAAGGGTTTTGCATCCAGGAAGAAAGAGGTCATTGTCTCCCTCTACTCTTCCCTCATTAGGCCAGTCATTGAGTACAATGAGGGAAGAGTAGAGGGAAGGATTGGTCCTGGGTCCTGTCCTGTTTGGCATCTACTTCTTAGAAATCCAGGCCAACATGGAGGGACTCTGGCTGACCAAGTTCACCGATGATTACAAGCTGAGAGCCATTATAACTCCCCAAGTAATGTAGACATCCTACAGAAAGGCCTTACTGAGACCAACGACTGGTGTCAAAACCATGGCCTTAAGCTTAATACCAAAAAAATATGTTGTCATTCTCTTTGTGAAAAACTCAGTTCCCACTAATTACCACATCAATGGGTGCCCACTAAACACTGAAGACGTTATAAGAGATCTGGGGATAAAGGTTGACAGCAACCTCTCCTTCGACCACCACATTGCTACTGTGGTCAGAAAGTCCTTCTATGTGGCACATCTCATTACATGGGTTTTGCATCCAGGAAGAAAGAGGTCATCATCTCTCTACTCTTCCCTCATTAGACCAAACATCGAGTATAATGCCCCATTTGGCATGTACCTCACTAAACACCTGCAACAGCTGGAAAGGCCACAAAAGTACCTCACAAAGAGGATCCTAGGCCTTAAACACATGCCCTGCATAAACAGACTCAAGAAACTCTAGCTTTTCTCTGTCTCATATCGTCTATTAAGAGGTGATCTCTGCTTGACTTACAAAGCCATGACTCACCCAGCCCTGTTAAAAATGTTACATCTAAAGAAATCCTAATCCCTCTGCATCACATGCTCCAGGGACCTCAACCTCATTACCACAATCAACAGAACATGCTAGAGGGACTGGTCCATAACCCAGAGACTGCCCATGCTCTGGAATAGACTTCCCATACATGTCAAGCAGAGCACCTCACTGGCCTTTTTCAAGAGAAATCTTGATGAGTCGATGGGAAATAGAAAGTTCACCCTGGGGAAAACTCCAGTGACGCTACTTGATAACAGCGGCATGATTCCAGGGCACTTCTATGGGCTAGGCTTGTAAAAGCTCCAGAGCTATTGGCCTAATACACACCTATGAACGTATGAACCTATGAACTTGCCTCCCAGTGCTCTACACAGTGCCACTTCAAGTCTATAGCTTACAATTCAGTGAAATGAGATTCATTGAAATGAATTTTCAGTAATTTGAACTTTAGATGATTTGGTCTCAGAGAAATGAATGTCAGTGAAATGGGATTTCGGTGAAGTGAAGTAGACCCATGTATATATATATATATATATATATATATATATATATATATATATATATATATATATATATATATATATATATTTATACAGGTTCATAGGTAGGTACTAGGCTATCTGCCTGAGGGCATTTATAAGCCTAGCCAGAGTGTGTCGGCTTTCGCCACCCCATTGATTAATTAACTGATCCTCTGTCAAGCAGAGCCAATGAAGTACTCCCAGGGGTGTATTTTCTGTTACCCATCCACTCATCAAGGTTTCTCTTGAAGAGTGTTAGTGAGGGGCTCTGCGTGATGTAATTTGCAATTTTGTTCCAAAGCATGGGGAGTCTCTGTGACAGGAATCTATCCCTCCAGCATGTTCTATTTATTGTTGTGGCGAGGTTTAGCTCACTAGAGTACGTGGCTCGCAGTGACTTGGATTTCTTTAGGTGGAGCATGTCCATCAATTCTGAGTTGGACATGGCTTTGTAAGTCAGGCAGAGATCACCTCTGAGTAAGCGATATGCCACTGAGTACAGCCGGAGTTTTTTCAGTCGGGCTGCATAGGACATATGTTTGAGGCCAGTAATCCTCTTGGTGAGGTACTTTTGTGGTCTTTCCAGATGTTGGAAGTGTCTTGTGAGGTACATCCCAAATGGGGCATTGTACTCTATGATGGGTCTAATAAGTGATGAACAGAGGGGCACTATAACCTCTTTATTTCTAGATGTGAACCCTTTAGTAATTAGATGGGCCACATAGAAAGATTTCCTAACTACTTTGGCAATATGATTGCCAAAGGAGAGATTACTATCTACCTGGGTCCCCAGATCTCTTATTACCTCTTCTGTATTAAGGGGGCTGCCACCTATGTGGTAGTTCGTGGGTGTTTTGTTTTTCCCATATGGGATGACTATGCATTTTTTGGCATTTAGCTTGAGGCCATGACTTTGACACCAGGTGTCCGTCTCAGTAAGGCCCTTTTGGAGGATGTCCGTGTCAGCTGGAGAGTCAATTATGGCTCCCAGTTTGCAGTCATCGGTGAACTTGGTTAACCATAGTCCTCCTGTGTTTGCCTGTACTTCTGAGAAGAATATGCTGAACAGTAGGGATCCCAGGATCGAGCCGTGTGGGACACCACTTGTGACTGGTTTAGAGTCGGACCTGGAGCCTGCTATTCTTACCGTGTGAGTTTTGTCTGTAAGCCAGTTGGCAACCCATCTCGTGACGTAGGGGTTTATGTTCAGGCTGGTGAGTTTTTCTGTAATACCTGAGTGGGGAATGGAGTCAAAAGCCTTGGCGAGGTCAAGGTAGGCTGTGTGAACCACCTTTCCATCGTCTATGGCCTTGGTGACTGTCTCGAAGAAGTCAACCATATTTAGTAGGCATGATCTTCCCTTAACAAAGCCGAACTGGGTCGGGTCAAGTGTTTGGAGGTTCCCAATGTCTTTGTAAATGAGTTCCATGATGATGTGCTCCATAGCCTTGCAGACCAGGCTAGTCAGGCTTATGGGGCGATAGTTATTAGGGTCAGTTGTGGCCCCTCCTTTGTGGGGAGGAATAACCGTTGCTGTGTGCCATTCTATGGGCATGTAGCCTGTGGAGAGGCTGAGGTTGAACAATGTGTTTAGGTGGGGGGTTAGTTCGTTCTGTAGTTCATGCAAGGTGCAGCCTGGGACACCATCTGGTCCCATTGACGCTGTGTTTTTGGCTTTTGAAAGGGCTGTTTTCACATGTGCATCTGTGATTTTTGGGACACTACACTTTTCTGGTATTGTTGTGGGCCCTTTTGGAGGTGAGAGGGGGGTGAAGTTTGCACTGAATCTATCTGCCAGGATTTTGGCAGTATCAGTAGGTTCAGTATATTTTGTGCTATCTTGCACTAGTTCAGTGCATATCTGCGAGTTGCCACTTAGATTGTTAACATAGCTAAAGAAGGCTTTGTGGTTATCTTTTGAATCCTTGGCTATTTTTCTTTCGAAGTTAGCCTTGGATGATTTCATGAGGGGACCATAGTTTCTTACTGATACTGTTCAGGGATGTCTTTCCTTCTTGGGATTTGCTTTTTTTCTGAACTAGTTTCCTCCTTCTATTGTATAGCCTGTTTATTGCAGGGGTCCACCAAACTGGTTTCCTTCTCTTAGAGGAGTGAGTCTTGGTTTTGCTAGGGATGGCATGATCCATGCATCCTTGTAGGTGCTCATAGAGTGCATTTGTAAAGGTTTCTGTATCTTGGGCAGTGTTATCCTTTAGAGTGGGGGCTGTGAAACTTAAAACCTCTGTCTTAAGTAAGGTGAAGTTTGCTTTAGAAAAGTTTTTTACCATGGTTTCCTTAGTTGGGGGTGGTGGTAGGGTGTGGACATCCAGAGTGATTAGTTTATGGTCTGATCTAACCAGTGACAGATTGACCTCTGGTGTGGAACACCTGTCGCCCATGTTGGTGATGACCAGGTCCAATATGTTTTTACCTCTGGTAGGGGAGTTTACGAGCTAATCCAGGGCATTTGAGTTGATGAATTCCAGGAAGCGCTGGGCCTGGGAATTTGTACTCGAGTAGTCTTCCCAGTGAATGGTAGGGTAATTGAAATCGCCCAGTATCAGGGTATTCGGTAGGACCTTCATGTTTTCCAGTGTCTCCAGAAAGGTGGAGTGGTGGTCCTGGGTCATGGAGGGTGATCTGTTGCAGGCCACAATTTGCATTGCAGATTTGCCCAGTGTTAGTTGCACATGGATGATCTCAGAGGTATCATGCTGCGCCACTAACCTGGAGGTGTGGGTATCCTTCAGAAATATTGATACACCCCCTCCTTTTGTGTTTTGGTCCATGTTCTGTGGCCGAAACGTGTGGTATGAGTTGTAGCCTGGTAGAGCTGGGGTGCTCTCTGGAGCCTTGAACCAGGTTTCAGTTACTGCACAGATGTCGATGTTCTCCATACTGAGGAGTGCTTTGAGCGTGTGCATTTTGAGATTTAAACTCCTGGCATTGAGTAGCATAACCCTCAGTTTTTTGTTAATTGTGCTGTTTACGGAAGTGGGTTTGACTTTTGAGCCTTGCCTAGGAAAGGCACTATGGGGGGCAGCAAGAGCCTTGGCTAGTATTCAAAAGCCTAAGGGTGACAGGTGGAAGCTGTCTCTTGTGAAGCAACGTGGCTTGTTGATCATGTCATCCCAGGCTGACAGACACTGGATCCCCTTTGAATGACACCAGAAGTTTAGCCAATTGTTGAAATTGATAATTTTTTCTTTATACTGAGGTATCATTCTTGGTGAGGGCAGGATGCTACTCAAGGTCAGGATCATACCAGCCTGGGCTGCATGATCAGAGAGCTATTCCATGTAGTCCAGGGAGGTACGTCTCAGGTCATTCACACCAACATGAACAATGACAGAGTCATATTTGTACTTATTCTGGAGTGACCTGAGTGCTTGTGTTATGTGGCAGATTCTGACTCCTGACAGGCAGCTAACAGTAACCTTCTGCTTGTCCAACCTAGTGAGTGGGACATCAGTGTGCCTGACTATAGAGTCACCTATTACTAGTGTGTTAGGTATGTTATTTCGCCTTAAGGGCTGTGATTGTGCACCACACTGATTTTGTGTTTTATGTGTTGTCTGGTTTGTGACGGGAAGTGCAGGTTGTTTGGATGTCTGCTTTGGAGGTCTCTGATGCTTTTGCAGGTTTTTATTTAGAGCATCCGAGTAAGATTTTATGTATTTATGTGTATTTATTGCCAGTGCTGTTTTAGTAGGTCTTTGTGCAGGTGGAGGTGTGGTGCAAGTGTTAACCTTCTCCTTTTGACTGTTCCAGTCATGGGTGGAGACAGCTTAGCTTCCAGTTTGGCTGTATAATTGCATCTCTCGCATATGTTAGTGTTTTGTGGTAGGAGGAGAGGGTTGTCTGTGTACATGAGGCAGTTGTAAAATTGCCTCAGGATACCCAGATTAACCAGCTGGACTGAAGAGTGCACCTGAAGTTTCCCTTTGGTCATGCCTGAATAGTAGGGTGAGCTGCTTAGTCGCTTGGTTGGTGAGGGGTGAATAAAGAGCCTTGCCCTGCTGGGCAATCAGTGTCAGGGTATATTAGTGCTTGCTATTAGGCCTGAGCAAGTACTGGGCTGTAAGATGCTTTTTGAGTGCTTAGGTTGAGAGTTATACTAGTTTCAAGGGAAAAACTGAAGAGGAGACTTAGTGGAGTCGGGAATAATTTAACCGTAGCTAACCGTCATTGCCCAGTGCGCATAACTGTGCAAACTCGGTTTTTATAGTAGGGAAATGAAAGAGATAGAAATTAGCCCAAAATGGCCAATAAACTACTAACTTCTGGGCTGGAACCACTCCTCCAGGGACAGGTAGGTTGCTCAAAGCTCCCCTTTCTCACAGGTGAACAGAGAAACTTCCTTCTATCCAAGTAAGGTATGGGCAACTCAGAAACTAGTATCACAGCCCTGAATTCAGCACTAGCCTGAAAACTGGACTATACTAGCTTAGAAAGGCAGGAAACAAGGAATTATTTTGGTTTTTTTTGTTTTTTTGAAAAGATAAGGCAAAAACAGTAAAAAATACACTTAAAACAGCTTTAAACAACTACAAATGATCAGAAAAGGCGATTGTACTTTAGTGTGTAGCCTACAGCAGTTAAATTATTTAACCAAAATACAACTTTTTAAAAGTGCAGACAGTCAAATAAGTACAATATGTGAAAAAAACGAGCTTTTAAATCACAATAAATGCTGGAAATCTGCGTTTAGGCAGAAAGCAGTTATGTACAGCAAGAAAATACAGAAAAATGATACTTAATCACCCCAAAGTCTCTCTTCTAAGCTAGAAGGCTTGTATCAGTTTAAGGCTTTCTAGTGCTACCCAGTAGGTTAGTTACAGGAAAGATGGGAAACAAGCACAGATGTGGTCTTTTAAACCAGAAAGTTGAAAGAGACAGACAAACTGTCCAAATGATCAATAAACTACAATTTTTGGGCCAAGAACCTCTCCTCTCATGGTAGACAGGCTACCTAGTGCTTACCACTCCCACTGGTAAGCTAGAAGGCTTTCTTCCAACACAGACAGGCTTGCAGGGCTCAGAAGCTTACCAACAGTCCTGGATACAGCAACTCTGTATCTGGACTAGGCTAGTTACAGGAAAGGTGGGAACTAGTGCAAGTGTGGCTTTTAAACCAGAACATTGAAAGAGATGGAAAAAAAACTGCCCAAACAGCCAATAGCTACAATTTCTGGGCCAGGAACCATTCCTCTTGTGGTAGATAGGCTACCTAATGCTTACCACTCCCACTGATAAGATAGAAGGCTTCCCTCCAACACAGAAAGGCTTGGGGGGCTCAGAAGCTTACAAAGAGTCCTGGATACAGCAAATCTGTACTTGGACTAGACTAGTTACAGGAAAGGCAGGGAACAAGTACAAACATAGGCTTTTAAGCCAGCAAGTTGAAAGAGATGGAAAACGGCCCAAACAGCCAAATAAACTACAATTTCTGGGCCAAAATTCACTCTTCCCATGGAGGATAGGCTACCTAGTGCTTACCACTCCCACTGACAAGCTAGAAGGCTTCCCTCCAACACAGAAAGGCTTGGGCAGCTCAGAAGCTTACTTACAATCCTGGATACAGCAACTCTGTAACCGGACTAGGCTAGTTATAGGAAAGGTGGGAAACAGGCACAAGTGCGGCTTCCAAACCAGAAAGTTGAAAGAGATGGAAAAAAACTGCTCAAACAGCCAATAGCTACAATTATTTCTGGGCCAGGGACCACTCCTCTTGTGGTAGATAGGCTACCTGATGCTTACCACTCCCACTGATAAGCTAGAAGGCTTCCCTCCAACACGGAAAGGCTTGGGGGGCTCAGAAGCTTACAGAGAGTCCAGGATACAGCAAATCTGTACCTGGACTAGACTAGTAACAGGAAAGGCAGGAAACAAGTGCAAACACAGGCTTTTAAATCAGAAGGTTGAAAGAGATGGAAAAGCTTCCCAAACGGCCAATAAACTATAACTTCTGGGCCAGAAACCACTCCTCCTGTGGTCGATAGGTTACCTAGTGCTTACCACTCCCACTGATAAGCTAGAAGGCTTCTCTCCAACACAGAAGGACTTGGGGCTCAGATGCTTACCAACAGTCGTGGATACAGGAAATCTGTACCTGGACTACACTAGTTATAGGAAAGGCAGGGACCAAATGCAAAACAGGATTTTAACCAGAAAGTAGAAAGAGATGGAAAAACTGCCCAAACGGCCAATGAACTACAATTTCAGGGCCAAAACCCACTCTTCCCATGGTAGATAGACTACCTAGTGCTTACCACTCCCACTGATAAGCTAGAAGGCTTCCCTCCAACACAGAAAGTCTTGGGGGTCTCAGAAGCTTACCAACAGTCCTGTATACAGCAAGTCTGTATCTGGACTTAACTAGTTACAGGAAAGGCAGGAAACAAGCTTAGAATTTTTTATATACATATACATACACAATATATATATATATATATATATATATATATATATATATATATATGTGTGTGTGTGTGTGTGTGTGTGTGTGTGTGTACAAAAATGTATGTAGCATGTATAATACTATATGTGGGATGCAGTTCAGTGTGAATACATCTAGAGATAAATATGCAATAGATATTTTGGTAAGTAGTCATGTGCACTGAGATATGGATGTGCATGTATGACTGTGTGTGTGTGTGTGTGTGTGTGTGTGTGTGTGTGTGTGTGTGTGTGTGTGTGTGTGTGTGTGTGTGTGTGTGTGTGTGTGTGTGTGCGTGCATGTGTTTGTGTGTACATAACACACACATATACAGATATGCACACAGACAGGGTGTGTACATGCATGTGCGCATTATTTAATTGTCAGCATCCTACTCAACCTCCTTTCTCGTACATTCTACATGTCCCAAATCTTTTTTGCCATACTAGTTATTAGGCTTAACTGCAATTGTTGTTCCATTCCAAAATTTGTAGGTTAGTATGTTTTCATGCTATCTTAGGAAAACAAAAGTGATGCAAATATAATTATCCCCGACCATTTCTTTTGTGAAGCCATAAAACATTCACTTGCTGATTCCTAGTCATTTAGAGAACAGTAACATCTTACAGTGCTTTGACTTGTGCAATATGGGTGGGTGCAATTCATTATTTATAATAAAGTTAATATAGCAGAGTTAAGCATTATTAATGTGTACATTCTAGTAAATGTTGTTTAGTGGTTTACTTATTCACTGTCACACATTGGCTATATGTTGCATATGCAGTCTTTGTCAATGTCTTCATATCAATATTTTTTCTTTGTATTGTTAAGTACATTTATTACTTGTTATTTTCTTTGCTAATGTAGCCTGAGTCATGGCTGAAAAGGGTCCTGGGACCAGTTCACTTTCCTGGTTATCAAAGTATAAATAATTATGAAATAGAAAAAAAAGGCGGGGTGAACATGATAGAAATAATTAAGGAACTAGTAAAGCACATTTTAATTCTGTGTCATTCATGAAAGAGAAAAAAACTTCCCACTGAAGGCATTGGGAATAACAGTCAGACTTACTTTGGAGTCCTTTTGAGAACTACTTGTCACATGTACATGATACAACAAGGATCATTTACTACAGTGAAAATTTTCACACCTCAGCATGAGAGTGTGAGGGAAGGTCTGTCAATTCCTGTAGAACTACAAGAGAATCCCTACTATTTACATACTTCCTTTTGCCGGAAGCAGCCCTCAGCAATTTATAGCATAGAACAAGCTCTGACAGACACATAAAAGAGTCTCAGTCAGGGAAACATAGAAGTAACCCTGTTACAGAAGCTGTGTTAGATGATAGTGCTTCACAGTCCTGCCATTCTATCTTTGATGGTATGAGAAAACAACACTTCCTTATGTCTAGCATGAGTCATATAAAGGGGACTTGAAATGTATTCTGTGAAGAAGGAATGAAAACAAGAAAGCAAGATCACTTTACTAAGGCAGGCCCCATCATCCTCCATTTTGTGTGGAACACATTAAAATTATAAATGAAACACTTGGAGTGATTTGGAGCCATTAAAATAGCTCAGAAAACAAACATGCAGTGAAAAAAAACATGTTTTTTGAGTTCTAAGATGGAGTTTTCCTTTAATGAATTGAGAGTCCCCTCCCCCACACTACTGCAGAGGTGTTAGAACTGTCACTGCACTGAGAGACCTTTGCAGAATCAGTTCCTCAGACTACAAAATAAAACTCTGAACAAAGGCCTGCAATTTAGTTACTTTTCTGGCTGTGGCTGGATAACTTCTAAGAATAGTGTAAAACAAGGTCTGAACCAAACATAAATGAGGGTGATTAAAGACAGAAAAGAAGCAGCCCTTTTACAGAAGGTAAAGAAAATAACAGTGATCCTCCCAAATTCCATTATATGTCAATGCATGGGAATTCAAAGTTACTTCCTTATGTCTGGAATGAGTCATACAATGTATTATGGGAAAGAGAAAGGCTTGAGGGAGTACAAGATCACGTTGATACATCAAGCCCCACTGGTAGCTATGCCGTGGAAAACAGGCTAAAATTACAAATAAAGCACTTAGAGTGATGTTAAGGTGTTAAAATAGGCCATGAAACAAATATAGAGTGAAAAAAACAGTTTGTTTTAGTTCTAGGTTGGAGTTTGTCTTTAAAACACAGGAGGATAGACTGAAAGACAGAAATTATAACATTCATAACATGTTGTGGTGTTTGAAATGACACTTTTAGATGTGATGTTGTGATGTGGCAACATATAAAGGTAAAAAGTAATGGTTTGCACCTATCAGTTATCCAGAGTTAATATAAGTGAATTATATTTGTTTATGTTTATATTGGGATGTGTGGCAGTTATCAGTTATAGTGATTTAATTGATTAATTTAGAAAGTGTTTAAATTAAAAGAAGATGCAGTCAGAATTACAACAGCTAAAAACTACAGATACAGAGAACATTGCAAAAAGATTTACTTACAAATGTATGGTTACTATATCATAATGCTCACCGACTTGACATAAGTGACAATATAGATCACCAAAATCATAAGATAAAACAAATGTCCATACTTCATTGGTGAGACAAGTATATTTGGGTTTGTTTGGAGGATATGGTCCTAGCTGTCTTGAGAAATTATTTTAGATGATGAAAAATTCATAGGTTCATAGGTGTGCACTAGGCTAATGGCCCTGGAGTCTTTACAAGCCTAGCCCATAGGATTACCCTGGCATCGTGCCACTCGACCTTAGTTCCCAGTGCCTCTGTCAAGCAAAGCCACTGGAGTAATCCCTGGGGTGAATTTTCTATTTCCCATCCACTCATCAAGATTTCTCTTGAAGAGGGCCAGTGAGGTGCTTTGCTTGACATGTATGGGAAGTCTATTCCAGCGCATGGGCACTCTGTGGGTTATGAACCTGTCCCTCCAGCATGATCTGTTGATTGTAGTAATGAGGTTGAGGTCTCTGGAGCGTATGGTGCAGAGGGATTCGGATTTCTTTAGATGTAGCATTTCTAAAAGAGCTGGGTCAGACATGGCTTTGTAAGTCAAGCAGAGATCACCTCTAAGTAGGCGATATGAGACAGAGAATAGTTGGAGTTTTTTGAGTCTGTCCATATAGGAAGAATGTTTAATGTCTAGGATCCCTTTGTGAGGTACTTTTGCAGCCTTTCCAGTTGTTGCAGGTGTTTAGTGAGGTACATGCCAAATGGGGTAGGGAAGAGTAGAGGGAGGCAATGACCTCTTTCTTCCTGGATGCAAAACCCTTCTATGTGGCACATCTCATTACTAAGGGTTTTGCATGCAGGAAGAAAGAACTCATTGTCTCCATCTACTCTTCCCTCATTAGGTCAATCTTTGAGTACAATTAGGGAAGAGTAGAGGGAGACAATGACCTCTTTTTTTCCTGGATGCAAAACCTTTCTATGTGGCACATCTCATTACTAAGGGTTTTGCATTGCGGAAAAAAGAGGTAATTGTCTCTCTCTACTCTTCTCTCATTGTACGCAATGACTGGCCTAATAAGGGAAGAGTAGAGGGAGACAATGACCTCTTTCTTCCTGGATGCAAAACCCAGAGATGTGCCACATAGAAGGACTTTATGACCACAGTGGCAATGTGGTGGTCAAAAGAGAGGTTGCTGTCAACTTGTGTTCCCAGATCTCTTATAACGCCTTCTGTGTTCAGTGGACTACCATCAATGTGGTAATTCATGGGAACTGGGTTTTTCCCAAAGGGGATAATGACACATTTTTTGGCATTGAGCTTAAGGCCATGGTTCTGACACCAGTCGTTGGTCTCAGTGAGGACTTTCTGTAGGATGTCAACATCACTTGGGGAGTTAATAATAGCTCCCAGCTTGCAATCATCTGTGAAGTTTGTCAGCCAGAGGCCCCTAGTGTTGGCCTGGACTTCAGAGAAGTAGATACCAAACAGGAGAGGACCCAGGACCAAACCCTGTGGGACTCCACTCGTGACTGGTCGGCAGTCTGACTTGGAGTCAGCTACTTTCACACTGTGGGTTTTACCTGTGAGCCAGTTTGCAACCCACCTAGTGATGTACGGGTTGATGCCTAGCTTAGTGAGTTTTTCTATGATTCCTGAGTGGGGAATGGTATCAGAGGCCTTAGCCAGATCAAGGTAGGCTGTATGAACCACCTTACCTTCATCCACAGCTCTGGTGACTGACTCAAAGAAGTTGACCAAGTTGAGCAGGCATGATCTACCCTTCACAAAACCAAACTGTGTGCGATCCAGAGTTTGGAGATTCCCTATATCCTTGTTTATTAGGTCCATGATGATGCGTTCCATATATTTGCATATCAGACTTGTCAGGCTAATGGGACGATAGTTCCCAGGGTCTGTAATTGCTCCTCCTTTGTAGAGGGGGATGACTGTAGCAGTGCACCATTCAGTAGTGACAAAGCCTGAGGTGAGGCTGTGATTGAACAGGGCACACAGGTGAGGTTCCAGTTCACTCTGTAGTTCATGTAGAACACAGCAGGGTCCCATAGAAGCTGTATTCTTGGCCTTGGACTGTGCTGTTTTAACCTGTGCAACAGTAATCCTGGGTGCCTGGCAATCTACTGGTATTGTGACTGATCCTTTAGGGGGGGGAGAGAGGGGTAAAGTTGGCACTGAATCTGTTGGCCAGTATATTGGCAATATCTGTTGACTCGGTATAGCAGGTACCCTTGTGCAGTAGCTCAGGGAAAATCTGGGTATTGCCATGGAGATTCTTTACATAACTATAGAAAGCTTTGTGGTTGTCTTTACTATCTGCTGCAATTCTGTTTTCATAGCTAGATTTAGAGGATTTGATGAGGGAATCTCAACTTTTTGTTGAGGCTGATAAAGGAGATTTTCCAATCTTGGGACTTCACTTTATTCCGGATCAGTTTCCTCCTTCTGTTGTAGACTTTGTTTATGGCAGGGAACCACCAGATTGGCTTCCTTTTTTTTGGAGGAGATGGTCTTGGTTCTATTGGGTATGGCAAGATCCATGCATTTGTGTACGTGTTTGTACAGTGCATTGGTGTATGATTCAGCGGTCATGCAACTATTCTCCATTTGCATGGGTGCTGTGATGTTAGCAAACTCTGTTTTTAGGAGCCTAAAGTTGGCTTGGGAGAAGTTTTTCATGGTGGTTACGGTTGGGGGTGGGGGTGGGGTGGGAGGGATGTGAATTTCCAAGGTAATTAGTTTGTGGTTGGATCTAACCAGAGAGGAGTTGACTACTGGTGTAGAGCAACAGTCGCTATGTTAATAATGACCAGGTCAATGATGTTGCTACCTCTAGTTGGGGTAAGAACGAGCTGGTCCAGGGAATTGGAATTAATGAATTCCAGGAAACGTTGGGCAAGTGTATTGGTACATGAGTAGTTTTCCCAGTTAATGGAGGGGTAGTTGACGTCACCCAGTATGAGAGTTTTAGCCTAGGTTGGACCCTAATATTCTCCAGAGTACTTAGGAACGTGGAGTATGAGTCTTGGGACATTGTTGGGGACCTATAGCAGGCTATGACCTGAATCGCTCTCTTACCCAATGTTAGCTGCACCTGAAGTATCTCAGATGCATTATGCTGGGCAACCAGTCTGGAGGTATGCGCATCCTTTATGAATACGGAAATACCACCCCCTTTGGATTTTCAGTCCAAACTCTGGGGCTGAAAGGTGTGGAATGAGTTATAACCTGGGAGTGCAGGGGTGATTTCTGCTGCCTTGAACCAGGTCTCTATTACAGCACAAATGTCGATGTTCTCCATTTTCAGGAGTGCTTTGAGTGAGTGCATTTTGAGATTTAGACTTCTAGCATTGAGCAGCATGACCCTCAGATTGCATTTGTTTGTAGCTGTTACGGTGGTAATTTGGTCTTTGGAACACCGCCTAAAAAAGGCACTATAGGGGTGGCAAGAGCCTTTGACAGTATCTGGAAGCCCAGGGGTGACTTATGAAATAAAGAAACAAGACCCATTGCTTTGGTCATAATAAAGGGTTTGACGTATGGTATATGCAGAAAATTTTGAGAATATGCCAAGGAGCATATTAACCTTGCTGGCTGAACTATTTCCAAGACATCTAATAGGGATGGGCAGTAGTCTGAGACTAAAACTTTGAAAATCTAAGTGAAGGCAAATATTGTATTAGTGCTGAATTTCTGTATTCTTTTTGGATTCTTTTCTTATTATGTTAAAAGCATTAATATGATTTGGGAACTAGGAAATTTCAGGCTAAGTAATTATCTGACATGTCATTCAGAATCAGAGTAAAGAAAAATATAACTGTTGGTATAAGAAATCTAATAATCTTAAATTCCAACGTATTTGGGATGCAATGTGCCTATGTGTGCATGGAAAATACAAACAAACAAAAAGCATCTTTGAACTGTGACATGGGTAATAGAAAGAGCTCACAGACGGGTAATTTATGTTGATCCCTTGACAAATGAGAGAGAGAGAGAGAGAGAGAGAGAGAGAGAAAGACTGAGGGGTTGGGAGATAGAAATTATGGGGGTTAAATCAAGAAATCTAAAAGTTCTAGAAATCACTACACAATATATTTCTTCTGACTTGTATGCTGGTTGGTAGAACATATTCTCAGCTTTTGCAGTCCAGAGTCTCTCAGAGTATGAGAGCCAGACACTGTTTTCATTTTTTAGGGGAGAAAGGAGGTCACAAAAAATGTTATGACCTTAAAAATCCTGAAATAGTTATGGACTACCAAAGCTCTATTTATTTATTTATTGATATTTGATTACCAAAGTCCAACTAGGTAGAAGCCCCTTTTCAGCACAGGTCTGGGGTGAAAAGCTCCAAAGTATTACAAAACATTTTAACAACAATAATTTTTCAATCTTCAAAAAAATGTTTGCAGTTTGAATAATTATAAAAAATTAGACATGATATAAAAACATTGATTAAGAATCGATCTGAGTGTGCAGTGTAAAGGTGCATAGTCAAGCTGTCAGACAAAAATACAACATACAAAACTGTGGTATTGTATTTTAAATTTTGCACTTAAAAAGAATAATAAGAAAACATCGGTAAGAAATTACTGATTGTGAAAGGAATGTGGAATAATACAGTAATATTCAATGCCATGTGTGTGTATATAATGATGGATTTACTCGTATATGAAATGGCTTGGTTATAAAGAGAAAACTCTAGCTAGGCATAACTAAATCCTACCATAACCATTGTCATGACTTATTGCAGTTATAAAATTTAAAAATAATAATTGCAGTAGTCAGGGCCAGATCCAGCACAAGACTTCCTAAGTAGCTGCCTAGGGCCTGGTGCTGGCTGGTGGCCCCATAATCTCTACTACAAAAAAAAAAAAAACTGCTCCACTTCTACCCAATTACCCCTCAGCTGCTCTACCTTGACATGTGAAGCTTAGTTTCAGAAAGTCTCTCTCTCATTGCCTCTACATTTGAACAATGAGCCAATGAGAATGATACTTCAGACTTCCTGTACATCACAGTAGTGTGTTTTTTTTTGTTTGCAGCATGTCTGGCTGTTACTACCATTTTCCCACAATGATTCTGTGTAAAAACTGCTGCTTCTGCTACTGCTATGAGCAATTTTGTGGGAAGCTGTTATTGTTAAAGTTGTTGTTGCGATGTATGTATTGGCGTGAGATTTTTGGGCCTCTGAGTTTACAAATAGGAAATATGGACTGTTCTAAAACCTATAATGCTAGCTATTACAGTTTAATATTCTTATTGTTCCGAATGTATACGTTACATGGACCACCTTCTGGTTAAGTGATTTGTTGGGATTCACACAGTAGGCAATTGGAAGAAAGGAAGTATCATACCTTGTACCCTTGATAACAGAAAACAGCTCATGCAAAGTTTGGAGCCTTAATTGTCTGTACCAACAGCAAGACCTTCATTGATTATCCCATTTTCTGATATATCACTGAAGATCACAGTCAGTCGATAATGCCAGTCATTAGTGTTTCATTATTCTTGTTTAGAAAAAGGATATTGATGTTAACCTGTTGTTCTGTTTAAGTTTTAAATAAATTGGTGTAGTCCACCTTTACTTATTTCTGATGGTCTTACAGTAAGTGCAGAGGAATAAAGCTCTATCATGTTGAGGAGCTGTTTCCTGTGCCAAGGGTACAGGGTTTGAATGCTTCCACCTTCATTTGTCTACTGTGTGACCTTGAGAAAACACTTAACTAGACAGTGCTTTTGGGACAGTTGGTAAACTGGGCTAAGCTCCTTAATGATTTCCTGGACTGTATGGCTAGTTAAACCTATTATCTAGTACAGTGGTCTCCAACCTTTTTTGCACCATGGACTGGTTTCATGAAAGCCATTTTTCCACGGACCGGCCATCGCACACATAATCTTCTTCTTCTTTCGGCTTTTCCCGGTTAAAGGTCGCCACAGTGGATCATCTGTCCGCTCATGATTGGCAGTGGAGTTTTACGGTGTCGAGTTGCCAGCCCGGCACCCAACCTTCCACAGAAGGCACACACACACCTAAGAACAATTTAGAGTGTCCCATCCACCTACTGCATGTCTTTGGGATGTGGGAGGAAACCGGAGCACGCAGAGGAAACCCACGTGACCACAGGGAGGACATGCAGACTCCACACAGAAGGCACCCCAGCCGAGAATCGAACTGGAGAACCTCTTGCTGTGAGGCAGCAACGCTAACCGCTGCACCACCGTGGCCGCCCCATTGCGCACATAATAAGCAAGCAATAATTCCAGACAGGGTGTGTGTTAATGTGCAATTAATGCCCACCTGAGGGTGTTATGAGGCCTGATGCCACAGGCTAATACTGGTAGTGGGGTTATTATTGCACTTAGAGAATGGACACTCTGTAAAATTGTTGTGTTGTACTTATTTAAGTGCTATATTATTTTTTTATATATTTTTTATGTAAAATAGTTCCTTCACCTACAGTAATGTTTCATACTTGCTCTAGTATACTACCTTACTTTATTTTTTGGTCCCTTACTCCTAAAATGTTTGGTTTGTTGCCAGTCACTGGAGATTGATGTTACTAAATAATGACATACATTTGAGTTTCAGGCTATTATTTTCTTTAGAAAATTCATACTAACACAAATCCTTTTATTTTAAGCAAGTTTGTAATTTTATAAGAGCAGTAATTAAAATCTTTTCCCATTTTTGAGCCTTTGTTCCCTCTTTATTTTAGGGTTTATCCAGATTTCTTCAACTGAAAGGTCCAGAGGTATCCAAACCTCTTTACTGTTGCTCTCACTCAGTCTCTCACACACACCTCTGTTTCAGAAAATGTATGCTAACGCAAATCCTAATAATCAAGTAAAATACGTTCCAATTTTGAGCATTTGCCTCCTGTTTATTTTAGCTTTTTCCAGTTTTCTTGAGCTGAGTCAATAGAGCATACCTTTCAACTATCCAGATTTTTGCAGGCTGTCCAGATTTTTGGCTGTATGTTTGGTCCCATCCTCATAAAATGTGTAATTTTCTGGCAAATGACTGTGGATAGAAGTCATTAAATAATGACAGGCATTTGAGTTTTAGACTTTATATCATTCAGATAATACATGCTAATGGAAACCCTGTTGTTCTAGCAAGTTTCTAAGTTTATAAAAGCAATATTTAAAATCTGTCCTTATTTTTGGTTGTTTGTCCCCAATTATTTGTGGCTCTGTCCAGACTTCTTGTGTGGAGAGGCTGAGAGGTATAGTTGAGAGGTACTGATGCTGCTGCTGACAGGGATTGCTCTCACTCTTCACTCTCTGTCTATCCCTTTTTCTTACCCCCACAAACACACACACGCGCACACGCACACACACACACACACACACACACACACACACACACACACACACGCACGCACGCACGCACACACACACACACACACACACACACACACACACAGCCTCTTCAGCTTTCATGTATGAATTCACTCACACACACAGAAACACACACACACACACAATTTTTTTTAGTTTCATTTATTTTTATTTTACAATTGCTAAAGCAAAAGCTCTGCTTAGCGAGTGTAAAATAACGGCTCGATCAATCTGACTGTTCACTCTCTCATACACACATACACAGTCTCTTCTGATTTCACACACACATACATTCTGCTTTCATGCATGCATTCCCTCACACATGCAACAGAAACATAAACACACTCATACACATATACACATACACTTTTTTCTGAACAGTCAGGCGCCAAACATAAAAAGTTTTTTATTCTTTCTGTGCGGCCCAGTACCAAATGATCCATGGCCTGGTACCGGTCCGTGGCCCAGTCATTGGGGACTGCTGATCTAGTACATGTCTGATTTTGTCTGATATTTATTCTCTGTCCTGCCTTATCTTCTTTCCTCCCAGATAAATCACTGCCAGTCATTAGAGTTTTAAAGTTTTCATTGTTCCTTTTTGCCCAACCCCCATTATTTTTAGCTTTGCCCAGAATTATTGAGCAAATAAGAGGTATTTTTATACGTTTCTTGTAAAAATTCTGATTTTCTGCCTAACTGTTGTGGGTAGCAGCCACTAAATAATGACAGGCATGTCTGTTTCAGATTTTGTTTCCCCTCAGAAAATGCATACTAATGCAAAAATTGTTATTCTGACAACCTTCTAAGTATACACAAGAAATATTTAAAGTCTGTTTCTGATTTTGCATTTTTGTCCCTGATCCTTGAGCTAACAGGTTGGGAAGACATGGGGGGGGTCTAATGGGTTGCACTGTGTGGTTCTCACGGGTGATCTGAAATACAGTTCTAGGTCATTATTTATGTATTCATTCATTCATTCATTCATTCATTCATTTGATCTCAAGGAAACATCTGAAATATATGCAGCCATGCAGGGGGCTGTAATTAATGGTCATATTTATTTGTACAGTTTAGCTTTTTTTGCAGGTATAAAATGCAGTAGGTATCTCAGGCTGTTAGTAAATATGTTGCACATTTGTCATTTGAATTACTGCACACTTCACATAGCTGCTCGTTAGTGCTTCACTACCTGCTATTTGACCATGAATCCCAGCATGGCTTTTGTAGTTTAATGGGTTGCCAGATGCATTTTCAATAAATGCAAGGTTTCAAGGGATGAGAAGTTTACTGCAAGTAGGTTTTCAATATGAGTGTGAAATGGCTGCCAGTGTTTTCAGTGTAAACTTTGAAATAATAGTTTAAATTATATCCAAATGTCATTGAAAAAGTAAAGAAGAAAATAGTTTGCACATGGACAGGTTTGAACAGTGCTTTATGGTAAGTGGGGAGAGACAACCAAGGCATGTGATATCATTATGGCCAGGGGAGAGCAATCAATTACTCTTCCTAGGGCCCAAATTTACCATAATCCAGCTTGGGCAGTAATGCATAATACATTAACAGACTGTAGCTCATTTAAATCGGTATGATTTCTCTTGCTTAGCTGTTCAAGATACACATACACACACACACACACACACACACACACACACACACACACACACACACACACACACACACACACATATAAAGAACCAGAAATGTCATGTTGATTTCTACTTTTGCAAGCTGCTGAAGTAGAGCTGCTGTCTTCAGTATGAGCTCAATTGTGCATCTGCTGTTGCTGTTTGGGATACACAATCTTTTCCTGATTCATAATTTTGAATCTCATGTCTATGGGGCTATTGCAAAGGGGATATTACATAGCTGCAATGCAGATTAAAACTGCTGCAAGAAAGAAGGCTAAGGAACCTAAAACTCTTAAAGTTACTGTAGTGGTTAGAAATGCTTCCATTGTTTTATTTACTAACTAGGAAAGGCTACTAAGTACTAAAACCTTTTTTCAACTAGGTGACACAGGATCAGTATCTGGCTAACTGGCTTATTCAAGGAAAGGCAGTCTTTAAGTGAAAAAGCAAGGGAATCAAACCAAGGATTATACAATGCAGTTTGTTTGCAGCTCATAGCCTTAGCCCTTTGACCTAAACTCCATAACTTCATGTTAATGCTGGATAGCCTTGTGTGAGGTAATGTCTCATTTTCTTGTTCCCAATAGTAGAAAAGCACAAGAGAAAAGGAAAAAAAACTTTCATTAAGTATTTTTCCTCCTCACAGCTGACTATTAGATGTTGCTAACACTTTTCCTTATTTATTGGCTCTACAGACTCACCTACCTCTGGCTCAATCCAACACCCAGCACCCCCGTAGTGACTTTGCACGCTCCTTAGCTGTTGCCCTCAGGAGGTGCACGTGCACATCCTTTATAAAAAGTGGTATACTGCTTTCAGCACGGAGCTCACCAGGATGTTAATGCTGCTATTGCATTGTCTGGACAGCCTCATCCCCACCAGGATGGGCAAGCAGACATTGACTGCTCATCTTCCCTCCACCCAGGCCCTCCAGCACAGAAAAAAAACTTTCATTAAGTACTATTGGAGAACAAGACATACAGTTTCAAGAGAAAATTTCTTTGTCCAGAAAAGCCAGATAACACAAAATATGCAAACTTGGTTAACATTCTAATGTGCCATTTTAATGCCAAATGACATAAAACTTTTTTTTTAAGTCTCACAGTATCAATAATCAGTCTCACAGTATGAAATGTGTTCTGTTTGTTTCTGAGGCTGATATTAATTGGAGGGGGTTAACTCAGGACTGTAACTATGGAAAAAAAAATGCTAGAAATGTTGTGAACTAATCATATTTGTATAGTGGTAGTGTGGTACCAGGTAGCAGTAGTGTTCAGAGAAAACTGCTTGCGTGAAAACATTTCACATTTACGATGCAGTTGAAATGGCCCAAACCACTGAAGTTACTCACAGAAATATGTTGTATTTATTTAATATAATAGAAGTCTGTGGAAAAAGGGGGAGGTGAAGAAATCTCCTATACTGATACATGATATAGACAAAAATGATTTGTAAAAGAAGGAAAATATCATTACATTACGTTAACCTCATCATCGTCAACAAGAGCACAAATTTAACTGGCATTTATTGTGCTGAATGTTGAATGAACTGACATAATAGGAGGAAAGTGTGTATGTGTGTGTGTGTGTGTGTGTGTGTGTATGTGTGGGAGAGAGAAATCATAAATCACTAGCAGGGTATAGCAGACAGTAAATTCTGTAAAATTTTTTTTTATGGCCCTCCTGAGCTCCCAATGACCACTGAGCCCCTCAGCCACCAAAAGCCACCAATGACCTATTCATTCCCAATTCAAGGATACTGGACACGGGAGGTGAGAACTGCAGATTGCATGTTCTTCTCTTACAGGGAGTCAAGAGATAATTTTCTTTTCCTATTTCCTCCCATATTTGGACAACAGACACAATGCAGTATCTGCTATGCTAGACTCCCACAAGGATGTATGCTGCCACAGTCTTCTTTGTCTAGCAAGAGACTAATGCTCTCTTTGCCACTTGCATCCCCTGATTCCACCTTCCTGCATATCAGTACTGCAGCAGGACATGCAACAGCCCTTGTCTCCAGGATGGGTGCAGCAGCATTGGGTTGTTCATTCCCATATCTCCATGTCAGGCTCCTCCGGCATATGAGTTACAGGATGAACCTGTGTCACCTGAAGTTTTATCTCTTTACACTCTGGAGATGGTTAGAATTAGAAATTCCACAAAAATTAACTGAGTAGCATTACCTTGTCAGGCATGCGGGTTGCATGAATCTCAGTAATCAGATATTGAACCAAATGCTGCAGTAGTGTTTTTTTTTTGTCTTGGTTCATTTGTAAGGAATTTGCAAAATCAATGCATGAATCCATTCTAAAAACAAAACAAAAAAGAAAAAAGAAAAGAAAGTATGGAACAAGTTCTTCAAGTTTAAATTAAAATCAGTAGCACTAAATACTGAATACAGACCATACAAAAGGGAAATGTAAAAACAAATGTACTATGAAATAAAAGTATGATTAAAATTATTTTCTCTACTTTCACCTGTATTATAAGATCACAGATAAATGTGAAGGGAAATCATCAGAATGCATACAGATATAACCCCATAATGCATGTGCTACTGCTTAGAAAACAAAACGAGTTCTGCTAACATAGCGTAATGTGGTTTTCAAATCCAGATCATTATAAAAACGTTGCTTTTTCTTTTCAAATGCAGCATATCGGTTTCTTTCTTTTTTATTTTCAGACCCCCCCCCCCTCTTGCCTGCTGATCATCAACCCTTCTCTCAGTCTACCAGCTTATTCACAAATGCTGATGGACAAGAGGTTGTCATCCTGGCAGCCATCAGTGATGGATCAAAGTTTTTCTACTTTTTCCCGGGCCCTAACTATGCACATTGGATGAGGCATTGTTAAGGAGCTGTACAATGAGCTGACTGTGAAGAATGTCCCCACTCTTGCACAAGGGACATTCCCACCAAGCACCCCTGCCCTTTGCCCCAGAGTATGAGCAGCACCATCCTGTACACCTATGAGTACGTGCAAATCCCACCCGCCACCAGGAGAGCTGAACAGGCTACCCCCACACACGCACACAGTGCTCCATTCTTTGATATCTCAGAGCCAGGCTTATAGTATATGAATTTCTTTTTGCAGTCCCGTGAGCAGTGAAACACTAGAGCTTTGTATATGATTTGACATGATTCTGTTGGAAAACTTGCTTTTGTGTACTAGTTGCTCAAGCTTCCATTCTCAAAATAATGCATTATACTGTATGTTTGTGTAATAAAAATGTTGGATCTCAAACCCATATAAAAGGTAACATATTTGGCTCTAGATGATTGTCACTGTTGAAGTGACACTCTGACCCCATGTGCAAAAATGAGAAAAGGGGATGTGGATGGATGGACAGTTGTTACATCAAATGTTTATTAACATGACCCACAAATTTATCTCGCAGTGCTTTCATGCTTCATTGCTAAAATGTTTGCCTGCCGAATGGTAAGAAGGGAATCGGTAAAAATCACAGCTTTAACATGCTTAACTTTAGTGAAAGTGCGCAGTTAATCATTTTAATATTGGTAAGTAGATTGTTTTTCTAGACATTTTTTCGCCAAAACCCAGGCAGTAAGGAGAAGGCTACAGACAAAAGTTAGGGAATTTAAAGTAACCAGTCAAATGGTTGGTCTTTGGATAGTGGCTACTATATAACTATTTTATATACAACTAGTTTGGAAACTAGAGTATTCTGGAAAATGTATAGAGGCAGACAAAAATGTGAAAACCACTAAAGCAATGAGGCACCATTTCAAGATGATCAATGAGCACAGATTGGGAAAGTGAGAGAAGGTCTTTGAGTAGTAAACATTTAAGATGACTTTGAGAGCTGGTAGGTGAAACCCTAGATTTAAATACTGAGTATGAATTGTAGAGATGGGAGGAGATTTGTGTCAGCATCAGCCAGCCACTGGTCATAAATTCAGGTGGATGGGTGACTCTGAATAACAATCACTGGACATGAGAGTAGGTGATGGGAGGGACTGGGTCTCTGCAATACTCATCTCAGAGGTCTATTTCATGATGTTTCTGATGGCATACAGGTGGGACTTAACAAATGTGCTGTAGAAATGTGGAACTCTTTGCCAAATTAAATGCAAATTCATAACTATATTTTGACCAAAAATTTCAGAATCTTAAAGGCTACATGACTATTTTAAAGTCTATGATTTCATAATTTGTGAAATGATCCCTGTATGAAATAAGTTTTCAGGCTTGCATTGTGCATTTTCACTGCAGCTTTTCACGAGATAGGGACTAATAAATGGTATATTGCAAATTGGGTGTATTATATGGGTTGGAGACAGTGGCAATGACAAAAAGGCAAGAGTCAGAGCTGGACGTGGCAGAGTTAAAGATGTTAAGATTTGCACTGGGTGTGATGAGGATGGACAGGATTAGGAATAAGTATATTAGAGTGTCAGCTCAGGTTGGACAGTTTGGAGAGAAAGCCAGAGAGGCGAGATTACGTTGGTTTGGACATGTGCTGAGGAGGGATGCTGGGTATATTGGGAAAAGGATGCTAAGGATGGAGCTGTGAGGTAAGAGGAAAAGAGGAAGGCCTAAGATTAGGTTTATGGGTGTGGTGAGAGAGGACATGCAGGTGGTTGGTGTGACAGAGCAAGATGCAGAGGACAGGAAAAAATGGAAACAGATGCTCCGCTGTGGCAACCCCTAACAGGAACAGTCAAAAGAGAAGAAGAAGGATGTATTTTTTTACTGTTTTAAGGAAATGTTTACCAATTAAATTCAGACTCATAACTGTGGGCCACTGTATTCACAAACACTGTGCAGGGTCACATACGTGGCTTTTGCATACTGTGTATAGTATGTTGAACTGATCCTGTTCAGGAATGAGAACTGGGCAGGTGTTATGACACTGACAAGAATACACTCCATGGCTGGAGAAAGGGAAGAGGTCTGCACACCAAGAGATAATTCCATGGAGCTCAGCTGCCCATTTTCAAAGAAAAATTTGACTGGAAATGCCTTTGTGTTCTACATACACACTCATTCATGTAGATATGTAGATGTGTATCTGAATTATCCTATACTCTGATGAGTGAAGTTTATATGGCTGACTTTTTGTCACGTTTGTTTAACATTTTGTTTGCTGAAACATGATGCACTTGTTTTGCATAGGAATACAGTATGCTGCTCTGAAGTTTTGAGCTTTTTCCACTGTTGTGTAATCATGGAATCATGGAATTGGTGTCCGTCTATCTATCTATCTATCTATCTATCTATCTATCTATCTATCTATCTATCTAGTCTATATTATAAAGCCAAAAGCTCTAAAGAGCAAATACAAGTACATCGACACATAAAGAGCGATGTACAAAAATAGCAAAGACATATTGAGCAAAAATCAGAACATCGAACGTATTTGTTTGGCCAGTAGCGCGATCCTGGGGATAAGGAAATATATTCTTTTCCCCACTGTAGTGCAGTCTCGGAGTTGATATATTTAAGTAGGGGGGATGTGGGGGGTGCAGGGGGGCTTGCTCCCCGGCAAAAGTGTATTATTTTAGTTTTATTTAGTTAATTTATGTATACCTGCATGGCGCTGTTGTTTAAAGAAACACGTTCGGTGTTTTGATTTTCGCTCAATATGTGTTTTGCTATTTTTGTACATTGCTCTTTATCTGTTGATGTACTTGTATTTGCTCTTTAGAGCTTTTGGCTTTATAATATAGACTCCTATCTATCTATCTAACTATCTATCTATCTATCTATCTATAAAGAATGTGGGAGGCAGGCAGGCAAGCTTTTCTGTATTCTTTACTAATTTCAGATTACATTTCTTAATGTCTGAAAACTGAAGAAATATAACTTGTTCCACAATGATTGTATGGAACATACAGAAAATGTATACATGTATACCAATATGTACACATGCGTGTGTGTGTGTGTGTGTGTGTGTGTGTGTGTGTGTGTGTGTGTGTGTGTGTGTGTGTGTGTGTGTGTGTGTGTGTGCGCTTGTACATATTTATACAACATGGTTTCATACTTGGGGCCATTCATTAGAGTGCAAGTCTGTTAAAGAATGCAGCATATACTTTCTAATTATTTTATAATCACCTAGCCTTATTTTAAAAACACCAAATAATGTTGTCATATGCATGTTCATTGGTAGCTTATTCAATAAGTATGGAATACCTTAAGAAAAATATGTGTCCCTTTTTGTAGTCCTGCTTTTATTAAATGAAAAAAGTGGACCTTTGAGTCTTATGTTGTCTAATTCTGTTTTCAGTTCAAGGCTAAAATCCATTCTTAATTCAACAGATTCCATAGCTTTAAATATGAGACATTTCCATTTTATTTTATTTTATTTTGTTTGATTACTGGGGAGGTGCACTGACCACAATTGACCATCTGCAAATATTGCCCAGGTGAAATAATTCACAAAAAAGAAATAAAGGATAACAGCAAGCTGTACATATCAAAAACGGAACAGAAAGTAACAGTATGTAACAAAAACACGGACAGTTGCAATTAATAGATGTAGCAACAGTTATGAAAGAAATGCAAATTGTACAACTCATATGATTATATTTCACATTTGCATCATGATGGAAATGATGTGGGCTAATAAGAGTCAGGGCAAGGGATGGTGCGGGAGTTAGGAGGGGTTAGTAGTTGAAGGAAGTAATGCTGCATATCTTACCTCAACATATCTATGACTTAAACTGAATAGCTGTGCTTTCTGAAGTCTCTCACTGTATATGCCTAACATGTGAAATCTATTAATCATTTAGTAAATTTTCTCTGAACGATCCCTAAATTCTGCAGATGTTGTATTGCTAAATGACAAAAGGTCAAATTGTTCAGGCCTAACCATTGATTCATAGAAAGAACACATGAGTGCGGTTTCTTTTGTATGTATTGTTCTAAACAACAGTCCTAATTGTATTAATGCCTTATTCTTAATGTTTTACACATGTATTATGATGTAATCCTTAGTCAATTTATATACCCAGATATTTAATACAATCTACAATCTCAAGCTGTTAGTCATATATATGATTATTGATTTACATTTGAACTTAGCAGAAAACATTACCTTACACTTCCTATATTAAAGCATAAACCTGTTTTGCATGCCATTATGTTTACTTCTGCCACATATTTAATTAATGAGCATTAATCTCCATTATTGCAAATAACAGCACCAGTTTTAAAGTCATCACATACTTGATCAAATAAAACTCTTTAGAGCTGGGAAACTGGAGAAAATCATGTTAAACAATACTGGCTCCAGGGCAGATCCCTGGGATGCACCAGAAGTTACTTTCATCCAGTGAAACCTACCTCATAAATTACCACTTCCATTCAACCATTTTGTAATCCATGTTATCACATATGAATACATTTCCAGCTGCTGAAGTCTGTGTATGATAATTTGCCTACACCAGAATATATAACTACACTGTTTTCCCTTGATCTAACTTTTCAGATATTATAAAAGGATGTAAACTACTAAGCTACCCCTCATTAAGGCTTCAATGTAATTACCATAGTTATTTCTCAATGCCAAAATGTATTTATTTATTTATTGTATTTGTTTACTGGGATGGTGTGACTGGGCAGAAAGCTATCCCTTTTCAGTTGAGGCCCAGGAAAAAAATCTCAAGAAAAAAATCCAACATTATATAAAGAAAATAGTAAACAGAGGTAAACAAATAATTACCAAATATGCAAAATTTAAAAGCTCTGAAAAAATACATAAAGAACATAGTAAACAGAGGTACACAAGTAATCAACAAATATACATTTAGACAGAGTACCATTAATTAATAGCAGCAACATCTAAAGAGCTATGAAACATATCTGGAAAATAACTTGGTAGATGGAGAGAGAGAGAGAGAGAGAAGAAGAGGGAATGGAGGATTGGTATTAAGAGGTCAAAAATAATGTTAAGGAAGGAGACACAGGGGACAATGAGGAGATACTGGACTAATAACTAAGGTTATAGTGCTTGGAAAGATTAGTAGATAAAAGTGGCAGGACATTTATCATCCAAGAATTGTGCATGTACACAGCCAGGTATCTTTTAGGCATTTTCTAACTTTTACCATAAAAGAGTTGATGTTTATTGTGTTTCTTAAAGAGAGAGGAAGGAAGTTCCAAATTTTGGTCAAGAAAGTAAGAGTACAGAGTGACTATCTGAGCTGTTTGCAACATTTAATAACATTTTGCCAATGGATCTCAGCTATCTGCTTGGGTTATAAAGTTGGAGAATATTTTTCAAACTAGGGCATTTGTCTAGATAATAGATGAGTTTATGGGAAGTGACTAGTTGGGAAAATGTAAGCTACTGCCTTGGCCCTAACCACTGAAGTTTTTAAGGCCAGACAATGTGTCCTTTAATTATGATTGGTTTGCTACCTTATGGTTCCAATAGTGAGAGTTGAGTGGATTGAAGGTTAAGTAAGATGGGAGGAGCATAACGTTGTGTAGGGATGAGAAGGGAATGAGCAGTACTTTTTCTGGCATTATCTGTTGAGGTATTGTTTGACTCTAAAGAGTGCACTTAGCTTTTGGTGGGTGTTCTTTACTGCCTGTTTTATGTGATAATCATTTTTAATGATGACACAGCATATGTGCTGCTTATCTTTTCAACACCTTTATCAAATTATCACTTAAGGCATAGGCAAATATACATTTATATAAAAGAAAACAAACCATACTGGCACATTCATAGTTGCATTGTACATTGCATATGTTTTTTGTATAACTATCATCAATCCAACATTGCATAACTTGCTCAATTTCTGTCTTCTCTTAAACCTCACTTCTCCTCCAAAGCACTATCCTGAGTGCATTGTTCCCACACTTTCCATTTTTTATGTAATTTTCTCTTATCCTTTTCTAAATATCCCACTTCCAGTTCTTTTATCTCTATTATAATGATAAATACTTCAAATACAGATAGTTTAGACATTGATTTCCATTTTCTAGTGACTGTTTTTTTTGTAGTCACTGGAATCAAACTTAGCAAGGCCATACTATGTCTAGGTAATTCAGATCTTATATCCCATTAAAAAAGTTACACCCATTTATTCAGACAATATTTCTGACAGAGTACTCTCTAAGGAATTTTTGAAGTCTGCCAACTCACTGCACTCCCAAAACATATGATCCCAATTACTTCTTTGTTATCCATCATACGTCCAACATGTTCCATCTACCTGATGAAAAATTCTTTGCTTGGGGTATAAAAATACCTATGGAAACACTTCCAAGAAAAAATCCTAAATCTTCTGGACTTTGTTGCATACTTGGGAGGCATACATATGTCCTCCCATTGTTTCCTTATGAATTGCTTATCCAGTCTTTCTTCCAAATCTTTTCTAACCTCCTCTGATCAATTCTTATAGTGACTGTGCAATATTTTATATGCCCTAATAATTATCCCTTTTTAACACTAGCTTCTGTTCTAGATTCAGCTAAAAACTCTACCACTGCAGGTCTTTCACTTAAGATTCCACTATCCCATTCTCTTTGCCCTTACTCTAATATCAGTCCCTGATAGGGAAGGCAGTCTCTAGGCTGCAGTAAAAATGTCTTCTTGGCTTCTTCCCATTCTATTAACTTTCTCTGTCTAGATACCTGCTTCTAATACCTTGGTTTCTTTGCCAGTTTTCTCCATTAAATTTCAGCCCCCTCTTACCTATTCTCTATACTCTTAACAGCAGTCATCCCTATCAGCAAAAATCTCCTTTCTCCATTCTCATGTTGGCTGAGTTCTTACAATACTTTTTGATACTTTATGCACATAATATTTTGTATGGCTTTTGTTATTCTCCTTAAGAATATGCATCCAAAATCCCCCTCTCTCATTATTTCTTGAATTTCTCCTGTTTCATCAACATCCCTTTCCACTTTGATTTATAGCTTTTTGCTTGTGGTTATGTGTATGAGCTTTAACTGCACAGCTCTAAAATATCCCTTCAAATAAGGTAATCCTAAACCACCTTGTTCTGTTGCAAGGATCAACTTATCCCACATGCCACTTGCCCTCTTCCACTCCCAGAAAAATTCCTTCAATTCTTTATTAATTATTTTCCACAACTTATCCTCTGGTTGATAAAACTATGCCTGACCTGTATATAAAACTGAAAGGACTAAAAGCATTTCACAGCTTGTATCTTACTATCCAAATCCATAAACAAAAACTTCCAGTTTCTCAGTTTTTGTATTATCATTTGTTTAGTCTCTTTTCACATATCCTCAGCTGCCATGACAGAATCCTTTTTAATCTGTACTCCTAAATATTTTGTTTTATTGTATCCCCATAAATATGGGTATTACTGGACCCGTTCATATGTGTGTACATAGTTTACAGCTATAGTCTTTATTTTATATTCATTCATTTTATACTATAAAAAGGTTTGAAACTGTCTCAAGATGTTCCACAACAGAGATATATCATTTTCTGGTTTTATCAGGTACAAAGTAATATTGTCTGCAAATAAAGCCAACCTCCTTTGATTACCATACCAATTATATCTTTGAATTTCTGATTTTGAATTTTGTTTGTCAGTGGTTCTAAATATAAAGCAGATAACAAAAGGGAAAGATGACACCCCTGCTGGTTCCACTACTCAGACACAAATTGTCAGTGAAGAACCCTCACACTTTAATTCTTGCATCCAATCCCTCATGCATCTCCCTAATTAACCTTATTATTCTATCAGGGAGTACAAATGCTTCCATTGACCTACTCATGATATGGCAGCTTAGTCTGTTGAATGTTTTCTCTGCATCAAGGTCTATACAAGAGCTATATTTTGTCATACTGTGCTTCCCTCTTGATCATCATTGTTCTATTAATGTTGTCAAATGTTTGTCTCCCCAAAACAAAACCACATTGATCCATATCAATTGATTTTAGCAACATCTTTGCCATTCCTTTAGCTATTATAGCCTCATATGCAAGGCCATGGAAATACTTATCATGGAATTAATCAATGAGGACATAAGAAGCATCCAAACACTGGACCCAGCTCAGTTTGGACTCATCAAAGGCAGGTTATGCTTACTCAACATGGTGAATTTTTTGAAAAGGTCACCAAGCAATGGATAAAGGTAAAATGGTACACACCGCATACCTTGACTTGGCCATAGGTTTTGACAGTTTCCCTCTCAGGTATAGCAGAAAAACTGAATAAACCCCTATGTCACCCACTGTATTGTGAAGTGGCCCACAGAAATGATGCAGATAATTAAAACAGGAGAAGCTGCCTCCACAAAGAGACCTGTCACCAGTAGATTCCCCCAGGATTCTGTGCTGGAACCTCTCTTGTCTGGAAGCTACTTTTCTGAAGTAAAAGCAAATAGCAAAGGGCTCTGACTGATTAAGTTTTGAGATGGTTGCAAGCTAAGATCAGTCATTAAATCCCCAAATGACTTAGTCATCCTGCAGGAAAGCTTGTCCCAAATAAATAACTGTGCCAAAATCATGGACTGAAACTAAATGCCAAAAATACCTTATAATATCCTTTGGGAAGTCATCTACTTCAGGCAACTACTACATTGACAATATGCTCTTAAATGTTGATCGAGTTGTTTGGATTTGGAAACTTATGTGTACAGTGACCTATCTTTTGACCAATCTGTGTCTATTGTTGTAAGAAAGTCTTTCTATATTGCACAGTTTATAAAACAATGATTGTATCTAGATCTAGCTATGTCATTGTTCCCTTTTACCTGGCTCTCATTAGGCCAGTAATTGAATATAATGCCCCCTTTGGCATGATGCAATGCCTAAACAACATGTCCTATATGCACCGACTCAAAGCCCTGTCACTATACTCAGTATTCTACAGACTGCTAAGAGGTGACCTGTGTTTGGCATACAAGACATCTTCTGACCCATTACTGATGGATTTACCAGACATCAACAAGTCAATTGGCATCATACTCGGTCTAGGGATTTAAACCTCTTCTGCAACATATACAGAATGGTTGGGAGGGAGAGGTATCTTGCAGAGAATACCGCTGCTGTGGAACAGACTCCCCATCCACATAAAACAAAATTCATCCTGTCCATATTCAAGTGCAACTCAGATCTATGGATGGGAAACAGAATATTTACCCCAGAACTATTCCTGGTACTACTAATAAACAGAGGCAACTCCTAAATGCTTTATCCCATGCATGGGTGGGGGTTGTCCTCAAATTATCTATTCTATGATCCCAGTTATTGTCATTAGGGATAATATATAATTACTGTCCATGGGATGGGTAAGGACAATCCATAACTAAATGGGATAGGTTATTTTGAGTGCAAAAAGGGAAACTGTCTATGCTTAAAATGGCCCAGGAAGGCTGCTAGCCTAGTATTTACCTATGAACCTATAGACATAAACACTTTATAATCATGGTTTAAAATTGAAATGGGCCTATATGAATATGGGTCTGATGGGTCTTTACCATCTTTAGGTATTACAGCCACCACAGCTTTCTTCCAGGATGTTGATGCTTCTCCTTTTAAAGTACTGTTAAACAAAACCTTCCAAATCTTTATCACTTTCTTGCCTCTTAGCTTCCAAATATCCACAGGACTACCATTTGTTCCTGGAGATGTTTCTGCAGACTGATTGCATGTCACTGATTTTATCTCATCTCCTCCTATAGTAACTGTTAATTATTTAGTCTCATCTACCTCTAACCTGGGAATACTTAAGTCTTCCATAAATATTTCCATATGTGCTATTTCATTATTTCCACATTTCTCTGCTTTGTACAAATTTTCATAACATTTCCAAAATATTTTAATACCATTACAGGATCTCTCATTATTTATTTGTTATACGCTCCCTAACTTTGGCAGCAACCCTTTCTACTTTCTGTTGCCTAAGATGTTGTGCTGAAAGTTGTGTTCTGAAGTTATTATCAAGAAACAGCTGCTTAACAGCAATCTTTCTGAACTCATATATATTATCCAGATACTCCCTTATTTTCTCTTTAATACTCTGCATTTATGATTCTTCTTGTTCTGCAAGATCCCCCTTATTCTGCAATATTTTATCCTTTGTCAGCCTCTCTAAAATTCTTGTTACTTCTTAATCATATCTCTTTTTCTTTTATTTCTACACTACTTTTAAACTCCACATTTGTTTTATTCCACTCACTAGCTATAACTTTTGTAGAAATTTCTATCTTCCCTAATAACTCTTGAATAATTACCACTATCCATTTTTAAATTACTCTCTTTTTAACAGGTAAGTGGGAAAGCTCCAGTGTCTCATTTTTACTTCATTGCACTGCATTTTTTTCTTAGTTGTTATGGTCACATGATCTGAAATATTTATTGGATGTGTGTCAAAGTTTTCAATTAAATGCACATGTTCCTGTGAAATACAATTTCTGTCTAGTCTAGCTCAGTTATTTACCTTATTGAATAATATGCAAATTCTCTACTACTACTGAATACCATACTTCCATAATATATCTTCTATACTAAACATTTTTATAAATTTCTTCAGAAATCTACCTTCTGTTGTAATATTTCCCTTCTAGGTCCCCAGATACATCCTCACTGTGGCAAATCAAATGTCATTCCCCATCTATAAGTAATATTCCATGCTGAAAGCTGATTATTTCTCACAAATTTTTCTTAAGTTCCATAATAGCAGCTTTTGGTGGAATATAAATACAGTCCATTGTAATACTCCTCTCTTGCCAGTAGCCCCTTATTACCACAAATCTACCACTATTATCTGTTTTTCCATTTATATCACTATTGGAGCTCCTCTAGTGATTAGTTTAAGTACTCCCCTTTTCCTTTGTCACTGACAATCTGCTGAATATCCATCTCAAATCCTTTCATTATCAAATTCCATGCTCACATCTTTCCAAATGTTTCTCCTGTAGCATTGCTATTTAACTTTGCATTTCTTAATATAATTTAATACTTATTTCCTTTTTTTTCTATACCTGTAAGGCCATTCACTATTCAAAATAACATGGGTAGTGTAGTTATTATGATAAGAAGTTATTATTAGTATCTATTATGTATGACAGCTTTTCTAAATGTCTATTTTCAGCTTTTATGTAAAATGCATCCGCTAATGTTTGGCAGGTTGATCTTTTATACAGTTGTTTCTTGTCATCTCCATTTGAACCTATGTCATATTTTACAAGACATTTTGTTTTAATGAAACCCTAAAAAACACCCCCCATAACATATTAACTTCAAACAAGTGCACAAAACTATGTACATTTTGAAATAATGAAGTTTAAACCTCCTGACATGCCAAATTGACTACTGCACACACAGGCATTACCTAACCTAAAATTAACATTATCCATGCTATGAGACATTACACCCCGTGCTCCTGCTACTAATTGCTGTATGTTTTTGTCTTATTTTTATTCCCCTCTCAGATGTGAAAAGCCGCTTGCATGCTTCCTGAAAACAGGATCTTTTAGCCTTAAAAAGTGTTCTGGCTTTTATTGCCTGCCCCTGTAGTCATCTTATCTCCAAAGAAGCATAAGAACAAAATGTACAGCTGCCCTAAGCTGCAGACGTCTCAACACACACTGAACATTTATTTGCAAAAGGAATTTTTTTCATTACATTTAGTCTTCTGCTATTTACTTACACAAAAATCTTGTTATAGGATTAAACCAAGGGCCTTAATCCAGACGTTCACCTATTCAAATGTTAGAGCTATCATATCAGCTCTACATATATTATGATCTGTGCACTTTTACACTCCATCTCCCGCTCAACAACCCAAGATTATAGCCTATTAGGTTAAACATGCTTTTGTTGAGCCTTTCTTCACTTTTTTACATTGGAATGCCTACATTTCTTAAAACTAAAAAGAAGAAGAAGAATAAAACAAAGGCATTTGTCAACTTCAGTAATTTATGATATAAAACAGTAATTGAAAATGCTTTTTATAGTATAACATGCAAGTGATATCATGAAATCTTTTATGCAAATACTGTTAAGTACAAAAAAGGTTTTACTTACAGTTACTTTTTTTTTGTCATTTCCCCTTAGTGGTCTTCCAAACACTAATGCCATAAACTGGGGCCTATACGTTTCAGTTCCACACAAGTTTGACAAAGTCAGCATAAGTCTAGTCTTTCTACTTTGTCTTGTAAAGCTGTATTTCACAAATGTGATTGATGCTCTATAATCTCACATTTATTCACTAATTTCAGTGTTGCTGGTCTTCTCCCTATTCATCTCTAAGTCCCAAACCCAGACTCCAGTTCAAATCCAAGGTACTCCTGATTCTTATAGGTAACTCGTGTGCTTTTTTCTGTCTCTCAAGCATTTTCCTTTGGAACACTGGAAAAGGTTTCATTGGCAAAGTCTCTCTATGAGATTTATTATCAGAAGAATGAGAAGCAGTGTCCCCTTCTGTTTGATGGTTTACATTTTGTTGGACAAACTTTTGCTTTTCCTCTGTAGCCTGCTCTTCATCAAATATGACTTTGATCCTGCAGGAAAAATATTCTGTAGACAGCTGGCTACAGCATCTTGAATCTTGTACCTGCCTATCAGCATTCTCTGATTGCTGGGATACATTTGCTTTCCTTCTGCCTGGTGTATAGTGAATTATCATTTTCCACAAACACTCTACTGTCTCCAATTTTTAATACTTTGCCCTTCTGTCACAGTTTTGTCAGGATCAACTCTTTCTGCTGGCATGATTACATCTTCACTAACACAGATCTTGGCTGTTTTCTCATGGCCAGGTTTGGAGCATAAACATGACGTAATCTTTCATATAATAAATCCTGCTGTGGAATACCAGTCTACTTGTTTATTTGTACTTTCATAAAATGAATGCAGTCTGCTCTTTTAAGTTTCTCTGGTACAACAGAAAATCTCAGGCTTTTCCAGTATGCTCTGAACTCTAACAATACCATTTTTGAAACATCTCTTCTGGAGCAGTCTCATACTCAGCCAGCCTTTTCTTCATTTTGAGCTCTGATTTTTGCAGATTTATCAGTTCAGCTGAATAGCTGTTTAAAGCTTTTACATTTTCAAGTCTTTTATTTGAGATGATATACTCCTTCAATGTTTCATTTATTTTAATCAGCTCTGAGTACATTTGTTTTCACCTAGATTGCTTAAGGCCTTGTCTTGCACCAAAGCTGGAGCTTGAACTGCTTTTTAATGAACAGGATTCTTCCCAGTTAGTGTTTTCTCTTCACCTTTTTAGTTGATTTTCTTTCAGGCTCTCTAGATTTCTTGTTAGGTGGCGTCAAAGCAATGTTCTTACTAACCAGTAACTGAATTTACTAAAACTAACAGTATAACTGGCCCTTATCTATCAGTTTCTTTTTTCACACTGGGAGAGCTGAAATTAATTTGTTGATCAGTTTGCAGCCATCCTGGATATCCTAGCAATGATCAAAATGTAAGCTTTCATTAACAGCGATTCCTAGAAGCTTACTTTGACTTACTAGATCTGTGTTGGCATTGCCAGGGAAAATGATTTTGAAATTATTTTTTGTATGCTTTGGGGTAAATAGGATCCATTTTATTTTTTTAGGGTTAAGAAACAGCTGTGTATCAGACAGACAGGCATCTTTGGTGCAGAAAATCTCTTGGGTAAGTTGTTTTAATTTATCTATGCTTTCAGCAGAACAAATGATTGTTAAATTTCTGCATACTGTATGATATTGGTTTGTTTAGAAGCTAGGTGGAGATCATTAATGAAGAAATTGAACAACAGAGGATCTAAAATTGATCCTTGAGGGACACCCCACTGTAACTGGAAGGAAAGAGGATATGCCATTTTGCAATTTTACTGCCTGTTGCCTATTTGAGAGGTAGCTGGAGAAGCAAGATAGTGAAGTTTTATGTATTACTAGGCAAGCTAGTTTCTGAAGCAAAAGACTGAAGGTTGCAGGACTAGGTTAGGATGGATGTCACCACATGTTTTCAAGTGAAAAGACTGCTGGGAGAATGTATAAGTTGATTGTCCGTCTTGCCTAGATGAAGGCTTGGTGATTACATTGTTGTGGGAGTAATACTTTATTTTAAAGAGATGGACTGTAGCAGAGGAGAAGAGATTAAGGGCTATTAATAGTTGGAGATGTATAGTGTTTGGAAGATGACTAGAGTGGGTATGGAGAACTGTATAAAGATGTAGGTATTCATAAGATGTAGAGAAGGCAGCAATTGTGAAGGATAATAATATAATCATGTAAAATAGTAACTTTGTAGATATGGAGTAATTAAGAATAAAGTTGAAGAAAATGACAGAAGAGGAGGAAGACTGAAAGCAGAGTAAAATAAATATATGGTAAAAACAAGAGAGTAGTTAGAAGGGGTGGTCAAATAAAGATTAGAGGAAAAATAATTATTAAAATTAGGGGGTAGATTGAGGGTAGTACTGAGTGTGTATGTAAAAGAAAAAGTAGGAGAGTCCATTGGATTGAAGGGTGATGGTAGGAGAGGAAATGAGGAAGGTTTTGCTAAAGGTCTGGTTGGCTGGACTATTACAGATGTAAGGAAATGTGACAGGGGAATGTCAATAATTATGTGTATGCCTTTAGAAGGGAGGAAGTAGGTGGAGTTCTGGGTGGATCCTGGTGCTATAAATGTAATGGAATGGGGGATGCCAGAGAAATTGGAGGTCGGAAGGGAGTGAAGCAGGCAACAGCTACCACTCCAGCAGGAGGCTGTGGGCATACTCGGTGTGAAGAAGAGAGAAACTGAATTCTCACACAGGTAATTACTATACAAGTTTATTTTGCATTTAAAATGTATTTAAAAATAAAAAGACACTACTTTACAAAATCAGTGCTTAGACTAGAGTAGAATTGCATGTCTGCAGCCTGAGGAAATTGTAAAACTGTGTTATTATCTCTGTTTTGGGGGAGAGGCATGAATGCTCATAGGGGATGTGCAAGGAATTAAAGGGCTTGAAATTCTGGAAGTAAAACATTCAAGACTCTGTGACTGCACTTAATATTACAGAGCAGGTATTTATATTTGATGTTTTACAAATACTTATTGTAGTGCATTTATTTCAGGGATAGGTTTTCCCACAGAAACATATCTTCTCAGATATGATATGCAAGTGTGCTGCCTCTGTTGAAGTACCTGGACAGCCAGAGTATTGGAAGTGTGTGGAGTAAAAGTATTCCCCTTACTTTCTAATATGCATGGCAGGTCTCACAGCAAAGATAGGCCTACTGTGGGCAAGCTGATAATAAGAACCACAACTGTGCACTGAAAAAATGAGGTAGCAGCGAGTTGGCTATCTTATAATGGGAAGTGGCCCAATTATTCCAAGTTAGCAAATAATCTGAGTGTTATTTCCTTGCAAGTCTTAACTGTAATCTAAGACAGCAAATAAACAGAAGCAATCAATGAACAGTGCATACACACTCTTAGCTGTAAAACTGCAAGTTGTAAAGTAACTTTACAACATATAGGTTCATAGAAGGATACTAAGCTAACAGCCCTAGAGCACTTACAAGCCTAGCTATATTTATGCCAAGTTGCCCCAATTCTTAGTCGTTAGGTTTGCAAAAGTAAGGGTCTCTGGTAGTTAATAATGACTTCCTCTATCCAGGAGGGACACAGGCACCACCCAGTGCCCAAAGCTGGAGTTCTAAATGTAATATTGCCATGCATAGACATCAGTAAGACAAATAACAATTAGATTACCGTAGTTCTCTTTATTCAATTTTGCACACATCAATTAATGCAGCCATTCATGGGAGTTTGCATTTCTCATCAAAAATAAACAGCTCAATTTCAAAACTATTCCAATGTTCTCTTAATAGTTATCATAAGCAATAGCATGCTACACTTAGGGAAGATCTGGCAATATCAAATAAGTATCAAAACAAATTACATTTGCTATCCTTTTAAAATGGCCTATGCACAGAGTCCTGCAGGCCATATGGAACTATGCAGGTTAGCAGCTGGGTGTGAACTTAGAAGGAAGGCAGAAATTTCAGTGAGCTAGCTGCTAACAGGAAAGGTGGTAGGAGGTGATAGGGTGAAATGCCCATTCAAGGTGAGGAAAGGTTTGTTGAGAGAATTGTATTGCTACAACTCCCACACCAGAAAAAGGTAATCACTGTGTCACTGTGGGCATGCTCAGTGTGAAGAAGAAGACAGAAACTCTGAGTTCTCACACAGGTAACTGCTATATAGCTTTCTTTTGCCTTTAAAATGCATTTAAAAAGAAAAGACCCTACTTTACAAAAACAATGCTTAGAACAGGGTAGATTTGTATCTCTGTAGCCCGAGGAAACTGTAAAGTTGTGTTATTATCTTGGTTTACTGGGGGAAGGGAGCATGGATGCTCATAGAGGATGTACAAGGAATTAAAGGGATAGAAATTCTGGAAGTAAAACATGCAGGACTCTGTGCCAGTGCATAACACTACAGAGCAGATATTTATATTTGATATTTATATGTGTGTACATGATGTTTATTATAGATAGGTCTTACAACAGAGTAAGTCACTTACACCGAGAGCATGTGTTTTGGAATTTGGCCCAAAGAGTACATCATCCTATGTTATTTGTCAGACAGTCTTGTAACTATTCTATATCACAAGGAACACTAGCCTTGTCCTTAACTAAATGCCAAATTTAGCAAAGTATTGATCAAAATCTCTGCTATAATCTTACTTAAATTAATGAGTTTTCATTCAAAAAATATTGTTCCAAAGGTAATAATTTCTTTCCTTTAAATATTTACATAACTGTAAAACTTTTTATAATTATCTCTTAGGTATAACAATTTGAATTCAAAATTTCTTTTAAAATCTCTTTTAGTTTTATAAAGATGGATTTGTTTTATGGAACTTAACGGCTTTTTCTTTTATGCTTTAAATGTTTAATTAATCTAACTTTGACCTTAATTGATACTGACTTTTTCCATGTTTGTTATATGTTGGTTCAAGATAGTCCTTATATTTTTTTACTCAAAAGGGTCTCATCTACAATCCTTATTGCCACTGAATTTATTTTATCCCATTTATTTTTTTTAATATTCTCTATTAAACTGTTTGCATTCATTTTGTTTATATCAAATCTTATCTTGGCCACTTCAGTAAATGAAAAACTCAGAATGCTGAACACTGATATGAGATCTGATGTTTCTAAAGATAGACTAAGCTTCACAGTTTTAATTAATCCTGCATTGTTAGCTAATATAAGATTAAACATGTTACTACAATGTGTAGGAACATTTCACCATTTGTTCAAAATTATACTGGTTTATCACATGCAAAAAATAAGATGAAAAACATGGAGCCAGACTCTAATAGAATTGCTCTCAGTGTAAGTGGCTTACTCTTTTGTAAGTCTGCCCTGATTTCCAAAGATTTGCTCTCAGTGTACGTGGCTTACTATGGTTTAAGGCCTATATATATATATATATATATATATATATATATATATATATATATATATATATATATATATAAGGCTTACACTGGCACCAGATTCTAAAAGACTTGCTCTCAGTGTAAGTGGCTTACTCCAGTGTATTACTTAAGTGTAAGTTACTTACACTGAGAGCAAGTCTTTTGGAATCAGGCCCATGGAGTTGTATAATAGTGGGTACTTAAAGATTTTCTATCCAATATTGACTCAAGACAATTTACAAAGTCATAATGACCTTCTACAGACAAACTTGCTCTTTTATAGACCAGCACAATTGTTTAGAATAATTTATCTGTCTTTGTTGACCAGGATAATCTGAATGGCCAGAGCCCTTTTCAACTAAGGCCTGGAGAAGGAATGCCTTTATTATGCAGTCTCATAAAACTGGCAAAATCATTGGTACAATGTCACTTTACATGGGCTAATAAGTAAATTATAAATACATATAACACTTTAGCAGTTATATTTCAATTACAGTTTGTGTTGGAGTTACATCAACACCTCTATCAGACTTAAAGTTGCAGTTGAATTACCACATATGACATATTTGAGAAGGCCAGTAGGTAGATGACCTCAAAGAGGTAGGTAGACTAAGGCAGCTGTGATGGTTAGAGTAAGGGAAAGCAGAAAAGGAGATGAAAACACTTACCCAGGAAGCTTTTTCAATTACCGAACAGTGGATGAGAATAAATCACTTGGTACTCAATGCCTCCAAGACAAAACTTATGGTATTTACCCCCTCCAAAGCCACATCCTTCAATAGAAACTCTTTCTTAATTACCAGCCAAAATAACTTACCCCTTGAACTAGTGACTGAAACTAAGCTACTAGGTGCACTAATTGACAATAGGCTAAGCTACAACTCTCATCTACAACTAAATATTAAAAAAACTCATCAAAAACTAGGTATGCTCTACCGTCAGAATCAGTACCTTACAAGCTCTTCCAAAATCACACTCACTTCCTCTTTTCTCATCCCCTCCCTTCTCTATGGGGCCCCACTACTGACCAATCTACAGTCCTCTCAAAAAAAACAGCTCTCCTCCTGCTATAATAAAATCGCCAAATTCGCAAATGGACACAGGTCCTCCACCCACCACTGTTCCTCTCTCCAAACCCTAAACTGGCTCGAACTACCTAATCATCTCACTTATATACAGCTGACTTTCGCTCAAAAGCTCATTCTTAGTCCTTCTCTTTGTCCCTCCCTGTCTTCTGCCTTCAAAATGCACCAGCCAAACAGAGTATTAAGGTCCAACAATCAAAACCTATTAGAAGTCCATAAACCATCTCATCCCCCAGGTAAACACTTATTATCCTTCAACCTTGCCCGCCTCTGGAACTCTCTCCCACCATCTATTCGTACCACCTCTAACCGGTACGCATTCAAAAACTCTCTCCATACATACCTGAGGTCCCAATGGGATTGCTCCTGCTCCCTCCCCTCATAAATTTATTATATCTCATTATCTTATACACTTTGATACATATCTCTAGCTAACAACCTTATCTTTCCTTGGCATATCTACTATGTAAGGTTATTTGGTGTCTGCCTGAATAACTCCTATAGATGTATATCACATTACTCTCTCTATTTTTCTTACCTCTCATTTATCACACTGTATTGATTTAAATGCTTTTGAATTGTGAGCTTAAATGTTTTATGTTTTACTCTGTACAATCTTTTGTAATTTTGCAATTTTTGTAATTTTTGAATGTACTTGATTTTGTCTGTATTGGAGCTTTTCTCCCCAGGACTCCATTGAAAACGGGTTCTTTTGGCCCAATGGACTATCCTGGTAAATCAACTGCAAATAAATAAATAAAATAAATAAATAAATAAAATGATTATGAGTGGTGTTAGAGAAGAGGGAAATTGTTAAGTATAGTATGTGTAAAGTTAGGGAGGAAGAGATGAATTAGCTATGAGTGGAAGAAGGGCAAGTTAATAGTTAATGGTGAGCAGGACTATGGCTCAGTGAGATGTTATTTGAACCTATTTAAAGCCTGTTTGTCAGTAAGTTTGATTTGTTTAGGAATGGTGTTCCATAACCTGGAGACATACCAATGGTATAGTGAGTCACCTGCTGGTTGTTAGACTTAGATGTTATTAACGGGAACTTTTCTGCAGAATGGAGGACCCCAGTACCAGAGCAAGACACTTCATATTGTCAGAATTATTTTCCATAAGCACAGAAATAAGAATATTTAGCAAACAATATCACAACTCTCCTGCCTTGCTTGCCACAAATTATTAAAAAAAAGATAAATCCCATGTGATAACTTCAAGGTGTTGAAGAGCAGCAAATTGGTAACAAAAGGAAGCTTTTGTCATTTGATGAGTAACTTGGCAAGCTCACCTGATACATGCCTTTTTATCAGCAGCATAAAAGGATTGTCTGGATGAATGATTTGCACAGTTTTACACAACATGCATATGATGACTGAGAGATTTGACTATTTAAATCAGTACTGTACAATGAAGCTTATTAGCACATCATCCGTTAACTCTGTATGCCACGTTGCCTGTATTGTTATGGTGTGAAATGCATATTCTGAATCTTACACAAATGAGTTATTTACACTTTATGAATTTTGAGTCTGAAAAAACAGCAGGCAGCAGTCAGTTGTGGGTGTTGTAGTAGAAATGCAGAACATCATGACTGCATCATTAGAAGTAAATGTATATACACTCTGGGCTCTGCAGACAATAAATGATGTGACTTCCAAAATGTTATAAATTTCTTTTCTTCTGTTCCGAGTAACATGAGATCTGAGTTTGTTATATATGCCACTGTATTTCTAACAGAGAATATATTTTTAGAATTATACAGAAAAAAGTTATGAAACATAGCAGGAGATAGAACATGGTATAGCATGTCAAACCAAATGTCCTGACATTGGAATAGTTATAGGATGTTGATGCAGTTAATCCAATGGGTGCTCTACATATCACCCATGCACCATTCCACTATAGCAACAGGAAATGGGGATGTGGCATGAGTTAATCCAATGGGTGCTCTACACATCACCCATGCATCATTCCACTATAGCAACAGGAAATGGGGATGTGGCATGAGTTAATCCAATGGGTGCTCTACACATCACCCATGCACCATTCCACTATAGCAACAGGAAATGGGGATGTGGCATGAGTTAATCCAATGGGTGCTCTACACATCACCCATGCACCATTCCACTATAGCAACAGGAAATGGGGATGTGGCATGAGTTAATCCAATGGGTGCTCTACACATCACCCATGCACCATTCCACTATAGCAACAGGAAATGGTGATGTGGCATGAGTTAACCCAATGGGTGCTCTACATATCACCCATGCACCATTCCACTATAGCAACAGGAAATGAGGATGTGGCATGATGTGGAGAGGCAGTCACACCCACAATAACAGTGTGTTTTGTATATCTCTGTAAAAACTGGTGGTAGTCATATCTGTTGGGAGAACATGTTGGACAGGTGTATAGTGCAATGCTAGCTCAACTGGTGGGGTACACCATGTGAGGGGCTGTGTGCCCTGACAGCTTCAAACATGTAAATACACTAAATCACTGCAGCAAAGTGGACAGTGATCCTTTACTTCTGGTCTGTATGCACTGAAAATATGATTCATAGGTCCATAGGTATGTACTAGGCTAATGGCCCTGGGGCCTTTGCAAGTCTATCCCATAAAAGTGCCCTGACATTTTGCCAGGGAACTTAACTCTCATCCTCATTATATATGCATGCATACCTGAACTCACATTTATTTCAGGGGCTGTGTTTATGAGGTGTCTTTGACTGGATTCTGCTGCAGGTAAACTTTATTGCTTAATCATGGGTAGCTGTGCACATAGTTTATTTGGACGGTAGGGAGATGGGTATTTGCTGCAGGTTACTGCTATGTATCTGTAAGTCTGGCTGTGGTTTTCAGTTTGCAAAGCTGCTGGTATTTCTTAGTAAGTTATGCTGAAGTAAACATCAGCTTTGCATGTGCATTGCCATGTTTAGTCTGTTGAGCAGCACTGGTTGTATGCACTTTTCAGTGTGTGTGATGTGCTGTCTCCAATAGCCTCCGTTAATCTGCTGTTGTGCAATTTGTGAATAATGGATGATAGATATTCTCCCACTGCCTTCATTTGCTTAAGTACTGTGTATCGTGACAAATCAAAGTATACAGTTATGGCAGAACATAGTTTTTGTTTTACATTTGATTGTGAATTGCAGAGGGGTAGAGTATGCTAGTCTTTTAAGTACCACCCCCATGCACTTATGGACCACATTTATCAATACCACTCTATGTGAACAAATCTTTGAGAATACTCATTTTAGAGTACACGTCATGAAGTCTGAAGTATCATAGCACAGTTTTGTTTCTAAATGTGATTAAACTGCGGTTTTATATTCCTTGTGTGAAATGCCATTTTTGGTAGATGAGTGGTCTACACAAGAACAGAGACATAATTCAATGATGCAGGAGCCAACAGATGCTGCTTTTAAAATTTCAGCTCATAATGTTTGTAAACTATGAAATTATAATAATTTAAATGATGAGGTTATGGTAATTTGTCCAAAACTCAGTAGAAAATAATAAAAAAAAAATCACAATTTCATCAATATGCAGTGGACTGCATGGGGAATGAGAATGTTTTCTTGTTCAGGAAAATAATGCTGTAGGTTTATAAAAGGCATGTATAGAGTTTGGGGTGGATGGATGTTGGATCCGCAGTGGAACAGACAGGAATATTTATGGAAGATGCCAATTGACCATTGTCTTTATTGATACCAGGGTCAGTGGCCCAAGAGGCAGTACACTTACTTTTGATTACGGAGCCTCAGAAGACTATGTGTTCTAGTATCATACCAGTTAATTGACTTTATTTTTTCCAGTACTAACATTGCAGTGTAGCAAAAAAGGAGATCCTGCCCTCTTGAGTGTGCTACCCTTGAGTGAGATGTTAATACCTGGTCCCATCTGCCAGGTTTGGTGGTAGTTTTGGTGAATATAAAAAATCCCACGGCACTGACCAAAAAGAAAAGAGGATTTTATGTTAACATAAAGTTACTTATTTTCAAATGTCATCATTATCATCAACCCCCTTGTTCTCCTTTTTACATGGGATTGGGTGTCTTACACTGACATCAGTCAATGTGACCAAATCCGCTACAGCCAGTGTTTACACCACTAGGTTATTACAAACATTAAAGCAAATCATTTTACAAACATATTTACATATGTATACGCATATAATGCTGTACAAAATGTCACATTTATCCCCCTACTCTTGCTGTCACAACCAAATTCTTATCTTACTTTAAATATACTTTAAATCTCACTGCTTATGTCACAATTCTGCACATCTTTCTACCACAGAAATAAAAGATATGTTTTACAAATTCTATCTATAATATTTTCACTTTCCACATTAGCTTCATCATGTATGCCATATAAAACAATCACACTGAAAATGTTTTGAAACACTATCTCAGTTTTTTTAATTCCTACATTCTTCAATACACATATAAAGTTATTTCTTCAACAATGCACCTTTGCATAACACAAAGCCTATATTTTGTTTCTGTTGGCATTTCATCTCTGATTTTACAGATAGTCTATTCAAAATGCAGTCTAATAATGTGAATAAGTCTTTATATCTTTCTTGTCTCTTATAAATTCCCTTTTGCTATATATCCCATATCCCCTCTCATACCGCCACACAGAAAAATGCATCATATTTATGCTAATCACTCCATTTTTCTTCCAATACTGAAATGACTATTTATCATATATTTATTTATTTTTAATATAACCATATTAATCTTATTTCCTAAACTGTCCTTTTCTTTTCTAAATATCGATAACAGTAGTTCTACATCCTGACTTTTAATCCTCCCTATGATATAAGACATACTTTAAGAATCCAAGTGAACACTTGGATGCAGAAAAACAACATTCCTTTTTTTGCTATGTTATAGATAATTCCTATTTTTACAGGATTTAAACTGAGTCCCAAGGGGGAAAAATCATCTGATTAGCTCCCTTTCTACATTATTGGTAAACATATATAGCCCTACAGCTCAGTATTCTCGACACTCCTATTACTATAATATTGATTATGTAAACATTCCTTTTAAATGAAATTCGTAACATATTTCATAACTCAATCATCTCTTTTATTTATTCATTTTTTCCTGCTAGTGTTTCTGCACTCTGTCTGCCATATTTACTCAATATCTGAAACTTTTCTTTCTGTTTCATTAAAATATTCACCACCAGTTTTAACCCTTTACTATTTTCCATGTTTAAATGCAGACCCACACATTTCAGACTTTCATCCATAGATACCAACATTTCTAATACCTGTATATTAGTTCTTTCCTAGCACAACTGATCATCAGCATATGATATTGTATAGTTAAACAAATTGCCTTTGCATTTTCCCACCTTTCATCAATTAACTCTTCTCACTGAGTTGTATTATTGTATTTATTAGTATAAGCAGCATAATAGTCAATGGACAACCTTGTTGTAAACCTCTTCTATTTCAGTTTCCCTCTCCTGTTCATCTATTTACATTTATTCCTATTATTCTTTTCTCATACATACACTGAAGTAACCTAACCTTATTATGTCCCCATATTATATCTTCATAATCCATGATGCTCAAGCCTTCACATTATCACAGCTGTTTGATATCATATACTATCATTCTCCCTCCCCTCTATCCCTTATTATGACAACTGCCACTTCTCTTGATACCAATAGCATCACTTTTATCATCCTTTGACTTTACCCATAAACACATTCTCCTATCAAAATCTCTAACTTTGGAGAAAACATATTTTTCTGATCAAATTCTGTAATTTCAAAGTAAAGTATCTTCAAAACATGCATTTTCTTAATCTGATATGCTTTGTAAATACTGTTTGTTTACTGTTTGCTTTGAAATACTTTGTAGATAATGTCTGTTGATTGCTTTTCTTCTGAATTGTCAAAATGTATTTCTATCCTTGTTTTGAAGCTTTTCTCCCCAGGCCTCTGATGAAAATGGGCATTTCAGTTCCCAGAAAGACCAAGTAAACAAAAGCAAACAAACAAACAAATAAATAAATAACCTTTCATGAAAAAATTTAAATAACATTTTGTAATCACTATTTCATAGCACAATAGATCCCCAATTATCAATAACCGATTTATCCCTTTTCATATAAATTGTGCAACTGTCTGACTCTCCTTTTCATTATGTACCCCTTGTTCCATCCAGTCATGACTTTTGCACAAATGTCTTAACATTTGTCTTCCATCTTTTAATAAAAATTCGTACCCTATCCCATCCATTCCCAAAACTCTTTTCTTTTTTATTAATTTTAAGCAATACTTTCTTTTTCTTTATAACTCTTTATTTTATCTGTTAACATTTTTATATTCCAATCCAGTATAATATCCCTTTTTACTACTTTTTACATACCCCGTACACAGACACTCGTGATCTCCATTATGTCTTCTTGATTATATTTTGTACTATCATATTTATCTGTCAATCTTTGCATCCATAATTCATCTAATTTAGCTTTTTAGTTAAAAACGTGATTTATTTCTTCTTTTTCTCTTTAAAAATATCTCTTTCTAAAGCACATTTCCTGTGTCCTTTCTTTATTATGAATATACATCTCTCTTCCTTCTTCAAGCACCTCACAGCCTGATTCCCTGAAGCTGTTTTATGTTTCTATCTAAATGATGTATTAGATTTCTTAACTTGTACTATTTTCTGCTTCTCTGTTTCCAAGTAGTCTCTCTTATATTTCTCCTTAAAAGAAACCAACCATTCATCCAAAGATTTATAATAGTTCCTCATTCCTGGATGTTCATTTCACAACAACTGTAAGGCATCCTTCATTTCTTGCAATGCCCCTGCAAGTGCCACTCCTACTAACCTTTTTATACTTTTACCTTGTCTGATAACATTCTGATTGTTCTCTATACAGGCCTAAATCAATGAAATAGTCCAAAAAAGCTACTCCAAATCTTCCATCTTATGTTTCCTCTAAACATCTGAATACAATACATAATGAATATGTCTTACGTATCCCCTTTCATATGTGGAGACCCTCTCTTTCCCCATTTGCAACTTCTCTAACTGTTCTCTGGTTATGTTAACATTTTATCCTACATTCCACATTAGTTTCTTCAAATTGTAATTCTTATCAACCAACTACCAATTCTGGCACAATTCCTGATACCTTTAGCGACCACCTCCCAGCCTTCATGCATCGCTCAACTAGTTCCTCCCCACACCAGCATCAGTACATTCAAACTCGTAACCTCAGTAGCTTCAACCCAACTACTTTCTCAAATACTTTCAAACAAATGAACTGGCAAATTCTAAACATCCTTCCTCTTGACAAGGCTATAGAATACTTCAACTCTGTCTTCCTTGATACTTTAAACTCACTAGCCCCACTAAGAAACAAAAGGATAAAAAGTAAAACTGCTCCTTGGCTATCCAAAGAGAAAAAACAGATTATGCACCACAGAGACAAACCATGGAAGCTTTACCAAAACAATAAACTGGGCAATACCTTGCTCCAGTATAAACAGCTCTACAACTGTGGAAAACGACTAATCACCAAAGACAAAAAATCCTACTATATCAAACGTCAGTCCAATAACAATAAAACCCCCCAAAAATTCTGGAACTCAGTAAACTCACTCCTCAAGCCAGGCTCCAAGAATAATCCCTGTTCTGACCCAAGTAAATCTGATCTTGAATTAGGCTCTGAATTTAACTCATTTTTCATAGACACTATTACTACCCTCACCAAGACATTTCCCAATAATAACCCAACTGCTCTACACTCTCCCCCTTCTAACTCACCTCATCTGTTTGAACTCAAACCCATCTCCACTAACTTTATAAAAAACTTTTGTCCAAACTTAAACCTTGCTCTAATGCTCCCAACAATATTCCCTCTTCCTTCCTAAAATGTGCTGCTGATGGCATTGCACTCCCAATCAGCATCATTGTCAACCGATCCATAAAAGAATCATATGTCCCCAAACTCGGGTGCTCAGCTTATATTCTTCCTCTTTATAAAGGAGGCAAAAATACCAGCATCTCAAACTTTCACCCCATTGCTTTGTTCTCACCAGTCTTCAAAATCCTAGAAAAATGCATCCACCTTCAACGTATGCCTTTCCTGACTCAAAACAATCTTCTCACTCCTACCCAGCATGGCTTCCGTCCAGGCCACAGCACAATAACCGCTCTACTCTCTTTCCTAGAAACTGTCAATCAATCTCGAGATTCAGGCCACTTAGTTTCTATTGTTTTACTCTATCTGTCTAAAGCCTTTGATACTGTTTCCCCACAAGCACCTTCTCTGTCATCTCTCAAACCTTAATCTCTCACATAATGCTTTATCCTGGTTTTCCAGCTATCTATCAGACAGATCACAGGCAGTCAAATGGAAGAACTCCATCTCTTCCTTCCTACCTACCCCAACTGGCATACCACAGGGATCCATCCTTGGGCCAATGCTTTTTAACATCTTCATCAATAACTTTCACACTGCTATTCCTGATGCTAAAATCATTCAATATGCAGACAATTCAACCGTAGTCTGCTCTGCCTCAAACCTCTCTGAATTGCTGACTAAAACCCAAACTGCCTTCTCAACAACTGAAAACTGGATGTGCCAAAACCACCTCTCTCTCAATGCAAATACATCAACGATTCTACTATTCCCTCCCACAAAGACCCTCTCCTACAATAAAAACAGCTTCAAAGTCTATAGTCAAACCAACTCACCTATAGAAGTAGTCCCCTCTGCCAAACTACTTGGCATTACTGTAGATGAACACCTCAAGTTTGATATTCATATTCAATGAAATATTAAGAAAACCCACCAAAAGCTAGGTATGCTGTATAGGAATAATCACTTTCTCTCCAACTCTACCAGGCAAACTCTGGCCTTGACTTATCTTCTTCCTTCCTTATTATATGGAGCCCCTCTCCTAACCAACCTGTCCTCCTCTGTCACCTCTAAACTAGAAAACTGCTACAACAAAATCTCTAAATTTGCCTCTAAATCTAAAAATACCACCCATCACTGCCTAACCCTACAATCCCTGAATTGGCTTAAACTACCAAGACTATCTCTAACTCACTACTGCACATAGACTCATAGTTCACCCAACTCAACCCAAGCTCTAACTAACATCCTTCCCTGTTATACACCCAACAGAGCTCTCAGATTTCAAAATCAGAACTTAATTACTATCCATAAACCTAAACGTCCTGCTGGCCAACTTCTCCTATCTTTCTCACTAGGCAAAAAATGGAATTCCCTTCCCTCCACACTAAGAACCACACCAAACTCAGAAAACTTCAAAACCCAACAATTCAAACACCTGTCCACTAAATGGAAATGTACCTGCCTTCACCCAACCTAATCCAAAGGGGTTCTCACTCTGGTTCCCAAGCTCTACAACTCTCATAGTTGTCTTCCTATGAGCCTACCTAAGCTCTCAACAATTTCTATAGCTTCTCTCTAAGCTCTCACCTCCTACAGCTACCCTCACACAGCCCAACCTTGTAAATATTGTAAATAGTATTCTACTGTTGATGTGTGTATGTAAAGCATATTTACATTTTCTTAAAAGGTTTGTATGTAAACTGTTTCCACACCTAACCCATATCTGTTTTCCTCAAATGAAACTGTGTGATCCCTACCTTCAAGCTTAATGAATTTGTTAACTATGCATGATATTGAATGCATTTATGAGTAACTATTCTACATAAGATCTTTAATATTAACTATCATTTGTATCTAAATCGTATAATGCATCTTGGAGCTTTTCTCCCCGGGCCTCCACTGAAAATGGGTCAATTTGGCCCAGTGGACTTCCCCGGTAATCAAATTGCAAATAAATAAATAATAAATATCACCCTTAAAAATAACAGGAGCAAATGTCCTAATATTATCAAATAGCTCACTTCTCTCTTTGAACTTCTGTTAGTGTTAACTAACATTGTTCTAAATGCTCCCCACTACAGCTTCAAAAGTCAATAACTAGATCATTTCCTGTTTGTATTGCTTTTTTTATTTTAAATCATTATTTTTGACTAACAGTAATATCACAATAACTATCTAATTCCATTGTCCATGTTACCCATTTTTCCACTCACCAACTTAAATTGCCTTCCTTTTCGTGCAGAAATAAATTTGGTGTCTAAAAGACATATTATGTCAAAATTCTTATATAAAATTTAAAAACTACCAAACTCCTGATATCACTTTAAATTCTATTTATATTAATATTAGTTAAATATTCTCCTTTATCTTTTGAAATTGGTTTCCTTTGTACACCGTTTTCTTTCTTTTTTTCCCATTTCTCTCTCTAACCATAGAACCTATTGCCACAAGTTACCTTCTTATTCAGTAACATTACTTTCTCCTTCTTCTTTGAATCCAACAAAGAACATCTCCGAGATATTGAAACAGCTGTATTATCTGAATCAAATATCTTCATAGTTTCACTCAGATTGGATTCCTGATCTTGTTTCTCCTTTTCTCTTCCATTTTTATTATAGGTTCATAGGTTCATAGATTAGTACTAGGCTAACTGTCCTTGTAGGACGTTTTAAGCCTAGCCAATTACCCAATGTGAGAATCAAACCCTGCACCTTGTGCTTGTAAGGCAAACACCTTAACCATTATGCCAACCTCCCACCCAAGTACATTATGTTTAAATTATTTTTATTTAATATAGTCACCCCTAATTTGTTTTATTAATCCATGCTACAATGATATATTAGAGCCATTTTTATTAACATGGATTCATTGATTACTTGCCATTTGTGTTTCTTGAGTACATATTTTATTAACCAGGTGAATTTACTGGTACATGACCATTTTCCGGCACTTTCTGGGCCACAATGCCAAGACAGCAGGTAAATATATATAGATTAATAAATACTTTACTATATGCAGTAGTTAAATAGCAAGCAATATATACATACATACAGTTGAACAAATAACTTTTACAAGCAATACATACAAAACATTTTACATATGCATGTTACAATGAGTTGAAAGAGCAAGCATAATAAAAAACACATTAAAGAATACAAGCAGTTCATTATGCTCATAAATTCAACATAACAACATAAGAATGCAGTTGGAAATAAATATGATGTACAATATAAATACGGAAAATAATGTGTTTCAAAAGCCTGCCAATTATCAAAATGTACCAATCTAAGCTCTCAACAATTTCTATAGCTTCTCTCTAAGCTCTCACCTCCTACTGCTACCCTCACACAGCCCAACCATGTTGTTGTGTCTTTCGGCTTTTCCCGGTTAGGGGTCACCACAGTGGAACTCCGGTCCACTAATGATTGGTAGTTGATTTTTACATGCTGGGTTACCGGCCCTGATGCACAACCTTCAACGAAGGTACGCCCATTCACGCATGTCTCCACGCAGAAGACGCTCTAGCTGAGAATCGAACCGGACAGCATCTTACTGTGAGGCGACAACGCTACCACAGCACCACAGCCCAACCATTTAAATATTGTAAATAGCATTCTACTGTTGATGTGAGATAGTAAATAAAAGACTGAAGTAAATTTAACCCTCATCTCTAAAACAATTACGTGTGTTCCTGTAGTAGATAGATTTTCAGTCTCCTTTCAAACCGCAAAGTATTATCTAGATCAGTCAGATCTGTGGGGCAGGGATTCTATGATGCAGGGACTAGTTTGTGAAATGATTTTTCATAAGTGGCTTAGGTAAGTGGTGATCTTTTTAATGCTGAGAAAGTTGCTGCGGTGAAGAGAACAGGCTGTGCAATGAATAAAAAGTATGTTAACTAGGAGAGTACAGTGGCATTTTGTAGGAATCTTTAAAGTAAGGATGTTAAGTAGGTTCCTCTGGTGGCTACTGGTAGCCATTTAGCATTGTGGATAGTGTGGTAATGGTGTTCTGATGTTTTGGCAAGGCTTATAAAGCAATGAATCTTATTTTCAGAGGGTTTAAGCAATGAAATATTTTATCCTAAGAGTAGGCTATGATGGGAAATCATATTCAGTCCTGGAGATAAACATATTGATTGCTATAGATTTTCTAGCTTCTATGATAAACACATGGGACATTAGATTTGCAATATATTTAAGTCATTGTTAGACCTTCACTGTATGTTTTCAGCAATATTATAGAAGAATTGAGTGTCATCATTCAACCCAATTGGGAATTTGTGGTCTTTTGTATGAGGAATTATTATACCAGTGAGGTCATAAAGAATAGTACATCCCATCTATTCTTTAGCAGTGCTGAGCACCATAAAAGAGGATTTCATTGTACGGACTATAAATTTATTAGAGTGTATCCTGTTAGAGATAGTAGAAAAGTTATATTGCAAGGCTTTAGTTAACATATGTTGGTTCTTTGGCTGCTGAATAGAATTTTATCATCAGACTACATGATACCATTTATATATTCATAGGTTCATAGGTAGGTACTAGGCTATTGGCCCTAGGGCCTATATAAGCCTAGCCAAAAGGTACCCTGGCTTTCACCACCCAAGAAAATTATTTTCCTGTTTGTTGACAGCATACACTCCAACTTAATTTGATCTTTTACATTTTCTAACAAAACTTCATTTGTAAACTGGGTTTCTACAGATAAAGATTATAACAACTGACAGTCCATCATAAAATGTCTTTCCCCACATTTAATACATTCGATCCTACAGTCTTTCTTACTGTGTGTGCCTCTTTTACCCATGCTGAGTTCAATTTTTCTTGAGGTACACATTTTCCAAATGCTTCAAGTGTCCAAAGAATAAACATTTTTGCCTTATTCCAGTAAAAAAATGACTCTTGTTCTCATTAATCATAATTATATTCAGCATGTGATAAAATGCATTACTCTTAATACACCAATATGCTTCATTCTCTCATTCCCATCTGTATATTTCTTTTATCATCAAGTTTGCATACATCATGTACCACATCACATTTTTCTTCTAAATACATTTCTGTCTCAGTTTTTGTAATCTCAGTTTGGAATTGTATATTCACATGTCTTTGTATATGGACTTTATAATCGCTCAACACTTTACTGTGAAAACAGATAACAATGTTTATAACTAGTTCCATTGTTCTGAAGGTCAGATCCAAAAATAATTCCATTCCTATATGAATAATATAATAGATGTTCTGGAAAAATATGCAATTGTTTAATAATACTGTCCTATACAAAGTAACAGTCCAGTTTTGCTAATTCTCACTCTTATGTGAACCACTGGTCTCTTTGAAATAAAGATTAACTTTCACTTTCCAGCCACTGCTCAATGAACAGCAGTTGCATACATTTTCAAATGTTGCAAATGTGTCACTTCTCATCTGTTTCCCCTTACAATTTAGCGCTACCTTCTCATGCTTCATCAAACCTTACCTTCATCTGCCATCATGGCTGCTGACCACCCTGGCCTGCCACATATCTCCTTTGAAATGACATAATCACCTGTCCCTAAGGGGGGTTCCTTCCAGATGTCTTTGAAGAAATATCCATATTTGCATAACAGTCCAGTAACTGCAGATGTTCAATCAACCTACTGTACCACCTGTTGAAAAGAACTGAAGAATTTCCATGGGACCCAGGCCAAATTTCTTCTAGTCGATATGAATACCACATCTGGTCTCTCCTGAAAACAGGACACTGGCCTAATATGACTAACCCAGTCAATGAAGCATAAATAAATAAATACATAAAATAATATAAAATAAATATTTTTAGGAAAGAAAATATGGTTAACTGGACTGGGTACATTTACCTTTCACCTATCCTGGTTATAACACTTGTGTGTTGACTCATTTTGCATGACATAAGTATAACAACTGGGTGGGGGTAAAGGCAGACCGTGATTGTGAGAATGTTTAATCCTTTATTTATTTTAAAACTGTAGTGGGCATTAGGAGCACATATGGCTTGACATTGTTTACAGTTCTGCTATCCTGAATATAGCAGTTTGCATTAACTCATGTGCTGTATGAATGTATTGTTGTCTAGAGCTGTATGGTACTGTTCTACTATCCTGAATATAACAGTTTGCATTAACTCTTACACTGTATGATGTTATTATTGTCTAGAGCAGTATGGCTGTGTAGCAGGTAGTGTTCTCATATGCTGAACATATGCAATTGATAATGGGGGATTGATTTCCTACTATATCAGTTTGAATTTGTACTGAGTGATACTAGGTGGTGGTAAACTGCATGGGATCGACAAGGAGACTTTATTACCTGGGAGACTTAAGGGAGCATATGCATTTCAGCTATCCTCAATATGTGTTTGTCTTGCACTTCAGGTGCAGTCTGTTGTATATAGAGATTGCCTTGCCAATATGCACTGTACTAAGTGGTAGTGGCAGACTACAGTTGGTGGGGGGGTTATGTAATTTTGTTTAAAATCAGTGCTCCACTCTGTAGTGTAGTTTTCTTACTGGTAAAAAAAAAACTGTCATGCTGACTGATTTGTAACAAATACTAGAACTTTTAAAAGCTGTGCATTCAGCAGTGGGCTTTCACTGTGCCACAAGGATCAGCTTGTTAACAGCTCCTTAATCCTCTGTGCCAACTGACACACAAGGATTAGTGCTTCCTAAAGTTCCTTCCCTCACATTCAGATAGCTACAGTTTGTTTTACCCTGTCTGTAACCTGATATGTATTTCAGAAATCTGACTGATAACCTTATCAAAAATATTACTTACATTTAGAAAGCAGACATTGAATCTGTTATAGATCAGTCACCAAAGCTGAACCTTGAAACTAAACCTTAAAACTAAACCTGCTGTTAAAGAACTACTGGTTTAGGACAGGGTTAACAGATCCATATTGTTGAGAAGTAACTTTGCATGAACACAAAACCAAGAAAACTGTTTAGGCATTTTGGCAAAGTATGCAGAAAGAAACAAAGGTTTTCAAATAACAGTCTTAAAAAGGTACCACAAACAAAATCAAAACTCAAGAGATTGCAAGTAAACAGCTCCACCTTAGAAGTTTTATTGTGTGGATTTTGTAAACAGATGAGAAGACAAGGAGAGAAACCAGTATGAACATATAATTCTGAGTACTATAACTGCAAGTCTCAGAATGTTGAATATGTAACAGAGAATATGGGTCATATATACTACTTCCTACTTCCAAAGTTGTGGTACCACAGACTATCCCCCTTCTTTTAAAATACAGTGATTTCAGAGTTAGTGCCTATAAGAAACAGGAGTGTGGAAGGTACAGACCCCACACACAGTGGGTGCAGAGGGAAACCCCTCTTACAATAATATTTTAAAGGTCAAAGAGCAATTTCACAATTAACTGTTATTGTGCTGAAATCACAGCTGATTATGCATTTGAGTTTCACAGAATTAGGACTTACATTTGTAACAGAGAGCCATATAAATGAGAGTAGTCACTGCATAGCCTGGAAAGAATAGGAATTCACCAATATTTCATGTACTCTATACCTTAAAATTGAATGATGAGACTGAGTTTCATGAGACCAAGAAAAAGGCTGACATTTTGCCATGATATAAATAATGCAGAATATATAAAGTTATAGAGCTATGCATGTAAGCATGCATTCAGAAGAATGTAAGACAACGTTAAAAACATGTCTAAGACCAAGGGCTGGACTTAGATGTCAGAAGCCTGATGGTGCAGAAACTTTTGGTGCTGTAAGTTCAAACCACCTTCCTTAGCTATGCTTATTCAGACCAGAAACTACATAAAGAAACTTATAGGGCAAAGAAAATAAGGCACTCAGAAATTCAAGGATAGCTTTGGTATTGTAATCAAAAAAAGATGGCTTTATTTGCAGATGATATTATTTTGTATTTGAAAAATCCAGAAAAGAACATTTCAGTGTCGTAGAACATTTTGAGAAAGTTTCTAGTCCTTTTTCAGGATATAAAATTAATGAAGATAAAATGAAGGTTATAACTATCAATTATGTATCCACACATGAATTGGTTCAGCACTATTTATGTTAATGGGGACACAATAAAATAAAGTACTTGGAGTTTGTTTGTGTCTTTCGGCTTTTCCCGGTTAGGGGTCGCCACAGCGGAACTCCGGTCCGCTAATGATTGGTAGTGGATTTTTACGTACCTGGTTACCAGCCCTGACGCACAGCCTTCAACGAAGGCACGCCCCATTCACGTATGCCTCCACACAGAAGACGCTCTAGCTGAGAATCAAACGGGACAACTTCTTGCTATGAGGCGACAACGCTACCGCAACACCACCACCGCAGTATAAAATAAAGTACTTGGAGTATCTTGTCTTACATATCCGTAGCTCCCATAATAGAAGTATTTTTAATCCATACTCCAAAATAAAGTACTTGGAGTATGGATTAAAAATACTTCTATTATGGGAGCTACGGATATGTAAGACGAGATTAAACAAAAGATAATGCAAAAACTGAGAAACTGGAAGCTCTTGTTTATGGATATTGGTAGTAAGATACAAACAGTGAAACTGTTTTTAGTCCCTTTAGTTTTATATACAGGTCAGACATATTTTTATTAACCAGATGAGAAGTTGTGGACAATTATTAATAAAGATTTGAAATAATTTATCTAGGAGGGGAAGAGGGAAAGAAGTAAGTGGGATAAGCTGATCTTCTCAGTAGAACAAGATCATCTATGATTACCTGATTTGAAGGGGATATATTAGTGCTACACAGTTCAGGCTCATATAAATAAAACAAGCAGGAGATTATAATTCAAAGTGGAAAGGAATGATGATAAAACAGGATGGGGGAGTTCAAAGAAATAAGGAGAGAGTGGAATTTTGGATGCAGGTCTTTAAGGAGAATAACAGGTTCCTATCAGATAGTCGAACTTCTGCAAGTTTAAACCTCATATGGTCAAGACCGTATGTTCGAATTTGCAGAAGTTCGAGCATTTCAACGGAAATCTCCATAAGGAGAGGTTTCCATTTTGTTAAATGTGGTGCGATCTCAGAGTTGGTATATTTAAGTAGTGGAGGGTGCAGGGGGGCTTGCCCCCCTGCTTACAACAGTTTATTTTTGTTTTTTATCCATAGTCGAGGTTTTTTAACTTCGAACAGGATGTTTTGAACATTCCATGTTCGAGGTTATTAAACTTTGATTATGTGATATAGACCCAATAATAACAACCATACAGAATAGTATATTCACAAAGTTGCAAAAGTATTCTATGAACTAAGTCAACATGGTAATGGAGAAAGGACATTTTACCAACAGGGATACAGAAAAAAGGCAAGGGAGATAGAATTTACTGGAGAAAACAGGCAAAGGAACCAAAGTATTGGCAGCAAATAACCAGAAAAGGAAAGTTACTAGAGTGGGATGAAGCCATGCAGAGGTCTGGACTGCAAGGCTAGAGACTGCCTTCCCTACCAAGGAGTGATATCAGTTATAGGCCAAGAGAAAGGGATGGGGGTCTTAAGGGAAAGACCTGCTCTGGTTGACTATTGAGTTGAATCTAAAGAAGAACCTGCTGTGTAAAAGGGGATAATTAGTAGGGCAAATAAAATATTGCATGATAACTATAAGAATCAATCAGAGAAGGTTGGAAAAGATTGGGAAGAAAGGATGGAAAAGCAGTTTACAAGGGAAGAGTGGGAGGATATATGTATAGCACCCAAGTATGCAATAACATCCAGAAGGTTTAAGATTTTTGCTTGAAAGTGTTTGCATATGTATACTCTACCCCAAGTAGACTTTGCAAATAATTTTTCCTCAGGTAGATCCCAAATGTTGGAAGTATGATGGGGAGGAAATAAATAAATGGGAAATTCGTTGAATATATAATGAGCTGCCAGGTTTTAAAAATTCCCTACGGAATACTCTGACAAAATATTGAGGAATCAAATGTCTGAAACTGAGGAAATTATTATTTTGAGCTGGGACACAAGATCTGAATTGCCAAGACATGACTGCCAAAAGAGCAATTAGTAGAAAAAGGAAATAGAAATTAAAACCAACTGTATTTGAAGTACTGAATATTGAAAAATTGATAAAGTGGAAATGGGACCTTTAGACAAGGGAAGGAGCAAATTAAATAGAAATAAATGGAATTTTTCGGAACAATGCATGCAAAAAATGTTCAGGAGGTGGAGGAATGTGGTTTAATGGAAGACAGGAACTGAGCAATGTATGAAATGTTAACTAAATGAGAGCATTATATATAATGTATTGTTTGTGTCTTTCGGCTTTTCCCGGTTAGGGGTCGCCACAGCGGAACTCCGGTCCGCTAATGATTGGTAGTGGATTTTTACGTACCTGGTTACCAGCCCTGACGCACAACCTTCAACGAAGGCACGCCCCATTCACGTATGCCTCCATGTAGAAGATGCTCTAGCTGAGAATCGAACGGGACAACATCTTGCTATGAGGCGACAACGCTATGTAAATGAAAAAAGATGTTGATGTGGTTTGTTTTCTTTTCTATTAATGGATGTGTGCCTACGTCTTATGTGATAATTTAACAAGGATGTTTAAAAACAAGAAGACTTACAAGGCAAAACTAAAATAATTTCAAATGTGCACCCTGCAAACAAGTGGAGGAGCTCAAGACAGAAAAACATGGGTACCTCAGGGATATTAAAGAATATAAACAGTGTTTTTCAGAGGAGGTGATAGTAGGAAATAAGCAGTATGAAAGAGAGACAGCTCAGGACAAGGTTAGAAAGTCTTTTTAACGTAATAGCTGACACCTACTGAGGCATGTAAGAAGAAAGACGATGCTGAATAACAGGAACTGTAATTTTTCCATAATGGAAAAAAGGCAGACTAAGTGGGTCAAGAGATACTTATCTCTCAGCTGTGCCTGTGTTGGTATAATCTGTGTCACATACAGATGCAGTACCAGTCATGGTTCTAAATGAAAATATCTGCATCAGATAAGGTGAACAACTGAGTTGTCCAGAAAAGTATCTTAACAAATAATGTAGTTTTTTTTTTTATATGACCCCACAACACTTCCATATTAATTATGAGTTACATAACAAAACAAAAAACAAAAAAAAAAAACAGAAGGATAATGCTTTGGCAAGGTTCCCTGTGAATGTTTCCCTTGAGATGGGAAAAGTCATATGCTGTTGATCCAGATGTATAAATGAAGTTCCTCTCAAGTTATGATCACTAAGTGATGGTAGCTTGTGCAATTGTCAACACACACAGCTAACTGATGCCAGAATTGTAAATGGATGAGTGTGTGCATGTGTGTGTATGTGAGCATGTTGTTGTTGTTGTGTCTTTCGGCTTTTCCCGATTAGGGGTCGCCACAGTGGAACTCTGGTCCGCTAATGATTGGTAGTTGATTTTTACGTGCCGAGTTACCAGCCCTGACGCACAACCTTCAACGAAGGTACGCCCATTCACGCATGTCTCCATGCAGAAGATGCTCTAGCTGAGAATCAAATCGAACAGCGTCTTACTGTGAGGCGACAACGCTACCGCAGCAGCACCACCGCGGTGTGTGTTTAATTTAAAAATGAAGACAGAGATATACACAGCTGATTACTTTTTTTCATAACCATCCTCATGCACTTTCACAGTGTTATTTTTTTTAATTAAAAAGACTTATGTCTTTCAACCTTTGCTTACATTGCCTCATAACACAAACTCATTACTTTTTAATAGAGTGTTTTGCTTTTCACCTTTCATTTAGGCTGTCATACCCACACAACAATAAGATCTTCTAATTACCAGCTTTCATTAGATCCCCTATGGGCATGTACACTATTCTATTTCTTTAAGTAAAACTTGTTTGCTTTTCAAAATGTTTTCACCAACAGTTTTATGCTTTGATATCATACAGCCTACTGTAGAGAATTATGGTTATGACCCGCTAATGAATTTCATCCTGAAGTTTTGGGTTTGATTCCCTCGGTCTCTGTTTGAAAATTGTGTTATTTTGAGAAAGTCAGTTAACCAGGCAAAGCTTCTGAAAACAGATAATTGTGTCTTGATTTTACCTGGTTAACAAGTAAAAGTAAAAACAGATAGATGACTGAATTATAAAAAGTTTTTTCATCTTATGTTCTTCACAAATCTAATTCTCCTTCAGTGCTTCAGATCTTTTTGATATTCATGATAATTTCTGATTTTATTCCAAGCTAAACTGCCCTCCTCAATATAACATACAGGTAACTCCATTATTAGTATTAAACTGATGGCAGTTCATTCTCTTTCACACAGCAGACCACAACCTATGGAACTAATGGATATAATATTTCATTGTTTGTCAGCAGTTAACTATTTCCATTCCTCTTGCCACCTGTTTTTTTTTCACTCTCAATGAAGTCCGAAGTGTCTTTGATTACATTTATTAAACAAATCTACTCGGGTGAATTTTCTACAATGAGAAAGTAAGTTAAAGCTGCTACAACTAACATAAGGAATTAAGCTGAAAGTGCTTATAGCAACAAGAAAGCCTTACTCCCCTGATGAATATTTACTGGATAGCAGAGATGAAACATGCTTGCTAACTCTGCATGGATGTTAACTCAGTGTATAATTTCTTGTTTCTTTCTGAAGAAAGTTGCAACAATGCAAGGCATTGTTTTATTGTTCTCTCTCATTGTCGTTCTTCAAAATGCACACTGAGTGTCATCTGATAGTAGTTAAGTTACTTTTGACTATCACTTCAAGAATTGATCATTTTTAAAAATGAAAGATTAGGGAGTCCAGTTCCCTAAGCTTAAAGCTAAGCCTACTGTATTTATACCACTCTGACAATTCTGAAGAAAAGTAAAGGAATACTTCATGCTGTGGTCGAGTTAACTTCATCCCAAAGTTATTGTTGTTTAGTGCTCAGGGTGTCTTTGTTACTTTCATTTTTATTTCCACTTGTTTTCTAGCACAGATCATGATGAGGCTAACATTGTTTTCTGTTTAGACCTCATGTTGTTTATAGAGTGGAATCTTAGTATGCATAACACAGGCTTTATGTACCATTTTACATAGTTTATGCTGTTAGACACTGCCCAGAGTTTTACTTCCTCAGACTGTCTTGGTGAGATCAACAAAGTTGTGTAATGAACAAATAACAGCTAAAATGAAACACCTTTCTATTGAGTTACTTGGAGAAATCACTATTTGAGGAACAGGGATAAATTATAGTACTACAAACAATACATAAACAAACTGGCATATGCTCTCATTTTTGGCCATTGAAGGACTGATATTGTAATGTAAATATACAAATTAAGGACAGTATGACAAACTACAAGCAGTATGTGGCCTATCAGGTTCTTGAAGTGACAACTGACAAAAGATCAGAACTGCTACACAGGGCTGATGACTTTCACAATAGCAATAACAGGGGAGGATCTAGCATTTATTCTAAGGATGACAGCTTTGAACAGTTTATGCAAAAGCTGTAATTTGACCATTGTGTATGGAAGACAATATAAACGCATGCCTTCTTCATCATGATATACCCTGCTGTTCAACTTATTATCTTCATTCACCATCTGTCAATGAATAGTTGATGATACATTCTTAAATTCTGACCCACGTCCGCCTCAGATTCCTACCTCCAGGTTACAATGTATTTCCACATAATATTATCTGACACCATGCAGCTGAGTTACATTACTGTGTTGACAAACAACAATTCGCTCAAAGCTGTAGAGCAGCCACTGGAGCACACTCTGTAAACTGTCCTGTACTAGAATTTTCTGGACAGGACTCCTGAAGCCATCTCTGATGGTGTGCTAGATCTTTGTCACAGAGTATCCTTGTTGTACACTAACTGTGCCTGATATTCCTGATTGTAGCTCTTGGTCCCTTCAGATGTGCAAAATCAAATGCTTTTGATCCTGCTGTACAGCTGAGGCTCCTAAAATTTTGTGTGTACTTAAGTCACATATTATGTCATTTGATAATACCATACATACAAAATAGAAGTTCAGTGGTAATTCAAGTTTATGTAAGGTCTCACTATTATAATTTATCCCTATTCTCATATAATGATTTCTCCAAGTAACTCTATGGAAACGTGATAGAAGCATGCCTTAACCACACCATTCCGTTTATGTTCCCTGTTTGTTACACGTCTTCAATGCGTTCTTGAGTTGTTTGTCGTTGCTGCTGCTTTCTTTTGAATTTGGATTATTTAGGTGTTTAAATATTTTTTTCAAAATAGAACACATGCTTTTTTTTTTTTTTGATGAGAAGAGCATAATATGAAAGGTTCCTGAATTTGTACATAACTTAAAAGAGAAGGAAATAAGAAAGGATTTTGGAACTGTAGCTATTCTGAATATATTTATTGTGAAAGGCCATGCAAAGAGGAATACTGTGCAATACCGGAATACCGGAACATTTTTTTTTGCTGATGAGAGTGAAAGCATCGGCAAAAAAAGATCTGTCTTTATCAGTATAGCTGTATCTTTGAAATGCACTTTACTAAGAAATCTCCTAGGTTCTATGAAACCTGATGGTGCTGGAATCTGTACAACTGGGCTCCTATTGAAATGTCATCACTCAAAAAGCTGAGTGCCGAAAATCCGGAAAAAAAGAGACTGAAAACCTGGAGAAGAGAGAATCTCGAAAACTGCTCTTCTCCTGAAAACTTCTTTTTGTAGAGTGGGCAAGATCCCCACTCCCCTGAACTTATGTATACCATCTCTGAGATCAACATACCTCAATCGGTATATACAACTCCAATCTTTCGGACATTTATTCTCTGCATTTCTAGACTCACTCAAGCAGGCCCTGACATTTACAATGGTTGCCATGCATCTGGCAAGCTTTCAAAAAATCATTTAACCTTTTATCTAGTAAAATGGTTCAGAGTCAGGAATGTGACTCTTGTTAATGAATGTGTAACTGAGTATGTGACTGAATTGAGAAAATTAGCCCAAGACTATAATTACGTAAAGACAGTGCAGCAATTGTTAAGAGACAGCATTGTGTGTGGAATAAATGCTGACCATTTACAAGAAATGAGGTTGTCTGAAACTAATCTAATGTCTGAAAATTCCTTAAATATTGCTGTAACAGTGAGAATAGCAAACACAACTGTAAAATGATTTATCAAATTGCAAAAGGTATTTACTGAAAAGTAATGAAAGCTCAAAGCAAATGCATGTTATAGGTGCCTTACAATGCAAATCAGTAAATTGTTCATCTATGCAAAAAAGTATCATATTTATGTTAAAATTAGTTGCACGTGAGATGTTGTAGGAATACAAAAAAAACAGTTTAAGAAACCAAGTTTGGAAAGACTGGAAAAGGAGTTGAGTAATTACCCATATTGTGTTCTTGATGAAGGAGGCACAAGATACAACAAAGGCTGATTATCAGTCTAAACAGTACATGCTGATTGGACAGAACAGTAAGAGTGCCTATTGTGAATCGAGCAGAACTCGCATAAAGTAGAGTTGTAGCAGCAGTAATTTTTTCGAAATCTCTGCTGCTTCTGCAAAAAAAAAAAAATGCAGACACTATTTTCACTCTGCTGTTTAACAAACAACCCAGCCACCTCATATTTCTAAAAGACTTGCAGTCAGTAATGGATAATGATGCTAAAGCAAAAAGACCTTTAATATACAAAAAAACATTCAGTACATGTCAAGAATGAACAACCATTCCAATGTAAAGAACTTGACTGATGCACACACCTGACTCTTTAAAAAGAAAAAGTGGTAGCAATGTCAGCCGAAACAACAGTTGAATTAAGTAAAATATAAACATAACTCCCTTTCAAAATAGCATAAACTCTCTCCAGCACACACTAATGATTAAGGATATAAAAATAGCAGTAAATAAACAAATAAATAAATCTGTTAAGTGAAGATGAGCCAGCCCATCAAATGTGTAAACTGTTCTTTATGTAATCAGTAAATGCAAGTAACAACATTTTCTGATCAAAAAGCAATATTAAAAACAGAAATAAACAGAAATAAAACATTAACATAATTTCAAACGTAAATTTAAACTGTATAATTTGTTGAGACCTGTTTTGGGGCATTAAAGTAGAAAAACACACAAGTAAGCACTTAGAAATGTTCAATATTATGCAAAACTAATGCAGTTGAATAACAACAGTAGCCTATGTCTGGGTGTACATAATGCTAGTTTTATCAACAGTTGGCTTTGTTTGATCACATTGGTTTTGATCTTGTGACCAAATCTCTCCAGTCATTACCCACACTCAGTCACAAGTTATTACTAAAGCAAACAACGCATAGCAGACATTCCTTTATGCAGTGTGTATAGTCTTTATATGGACTTGCAAATGGAACAGATGCCTCTGATCTTTGAGACTGATGCAAGATAAGTTTCACTATAGTGATTGTAATTAAATTGGGAAACCTAAACAAGTAAATTAATTTTGCATACAACTGATATTGCACTGAAATTGTATATAAGAGGACATTTTTAAAATAGTGAAAGCTGTTGATATGAAAGTTGCTTAGAAGGAATAAGAGGAACATTTGATAATAGTTGAGGATACTAGACAAGCTTACTGGGGAGGAACAGTCTGTATTAAATTAATTTAAAATTAGTAGAAGTAAAATGCAGATTCTGAAACTGTGATTTTAGAAAAGAAAAACACATTTAAGCTGCGTTTAAAGAAGAAATCAATACATTAAAAGACAAAGCATCTACGCATTTACTCAAGCAGATATGAAACCTGTTTTATTCTGTGCTGGATCTACCGATTGCAATGTGTGCTAATGTAGAACAGAAAATAAAGTGTGGAAAGAATAAATCATAAAGTGTCTGGCATGGACTGATTGTGAGGGTACCTATGTTGAACTTGGTGGTACTGGTAGGCTATGTAGAGGTTACAAATTATTTGTCAACCATGTAACACCCCTGGAGCAGTATCTCATAACTCTAGTGAAGGACCCTTTTGCATTGTTGATGGGTGCTGCAGGTTTTCAAACCGAGAGATAACCCGTGCTCATCAACAAATGATTTCACTTAGTCTCTCACATGAGAAACACATGACCATAAATATCCACAAGGGAATGTTTATGTAAAACTGTTTAACTTTTTGGAGAGTCATCTGTACTTGCTGTTTTTCACAGAACTAGGGAAAGTGTAGTACAAGGTACAACACGTTGCCATTTACCTGCCTAGTTACTGGAGCCATGATACGGAAAGCATTTGCAAGCCCAGAAGTGTTAGGAAGGCTGTGGGGTAGAGGTTTGTGTCTTAAAAGAATCAAATCTGTGTTTGTTTCTGAAACAAAGGTACAGGACTTGGGACATTTTGTACATACACAGTATATTTTGTGAAAATACTAAAGAAAATGCCATTGTGAAGGTTTCATTTTCTGTTGATGTTACCAAGATGAAAGCATGTTTGGGTTTATTTAATTATTATAACAGATTATTAACAAATCTAGCAACCTTGTCAAACATTTAGCGTAGCATGCTATACAAACATAAACTAAGAACAATGGGAAAACAAAAGAAAATAAGATTCATTTCCTAATAATGTTGTTACAATCCATGTTACTTGTTCATTAATTACCTGCTAGAGAGCTAAGCTTCTCCTGTGATGTTTCACTTTATTGTGAAACAGCTGTGCTGTCATACTGAATGCTAGGGAGTATTGAGAAACCACTTAGCTTTGTATCTTATATACTGATGCCAGGTAAGAAAAAGTAGTTACAACAGAATAAGAGAGCATTAACCGTAGATTTTGGAATTCAAATGCACCATAAATATTTTTATGGTGATGTTTTGTTATATAAATATATATATATATCTATATATATATATATATATATATATATATATATATATATATATATATATATATATATATATATATGGGATCTGTACTCATCCCCGAATGACAACATCACTGAATCACTAATGGCCGGGCATACTTACGCAGAAGTGCTTTTCAACAAAGAAGCACTTTCACGTAAGTATGCCTGTTGTGGAGGTCGTTCTACGGTGCAGATAAGGGAAAAATTCCCTTTTCCCCACTGTAGTGCGATCTCAGAGTGAGAATATTAAAGTAGAGGGTGTGTGGGAGGCACAGGGGGGGGGGGCTAGCTCCCTGCAAAAATGTTCATTTAATGTTTTATTTTGTTTTTGTTTAACACACTTTAGTGAAAGCGCTTTTTTGGTGAAAGCGCTTTCGCTAAAGTGTGTTCAGTGATAGTGGATTTAGACTGTTGAACGAAACTAGATCCATATATATATATATATATATAGAGAGAGAGAGAGAGAGAGAGAGACAGTGTTTGAGTACAACCTGAATCACTACCTGATAATTACTTTATTTAATGACAGGTAACATGTTCCAGAAATAATTCATCAAGGTTACAGTACTGGACAGTGATACTAATAGCCTATGAAAATAAAATTGTCTTTAGACTAGGCAAGTGTGCATGCCAGTGTTGACAGTCTTAGATTACCCATTCCAGAAAAAGCCTGCAGACTTGGATATACCTGATCAAGTGCTGTTGACATTTGCCATGGGCTCTACACTAGTATACAATGAACAAACTAAACACTGGACTACCAGAAATGTATTTTTTTTCTCTTGGTTTAATTTCTCCAAGTCCTTTGGCTTTCTAATACCATGACAGGAATGGACCCCATTCATAAGTTAGGGTATGATTAAAGTTCATGAAATTACTGTTGTTTCAATCTTTGATGTTAGTCAAAAGTGCTCTTCGCAGCACCCATAATGTGCTTAGAACTGACTCCTTCTGCAATTTGTAATGGAGTTACATGTATCGGTATCATATCTAAATATGATGTAAATTCTTTTTTATGAGACCCATTGCTCCTACTACTATTGGAACTGTCTGGGTATGTTTCTTTTAAAATTATTCTTGTTTCTGTCTGCAAGTCATGATATTTTATGACTTTGTATCTTTCTGTACGTGAGACACTATAATCGCTAGGTACAACAAATTCAATGATCAATGCTACTTTTGTATTTTTTTTCATGGACTACTATATCTGTTTTTCTCACATCTATTTTTTTTGAATTGTTGGTAATGAGTGATTCCACGCAATGTACACTTCATCATTCTCTATAAAGCTTTGTGGCTCATGTTTCCAATGCTTCCCAGCTACTTCTATATTACAGTGTTTGCACAATATCCAGTACAACAATCTTGCCACATTATTGTGCCTTTTAGTGTACCGGCCCTCTGCCATGAAAATATCATAGCCGGCAACAAGGTGTATGACTGTTTCCATTTCTTTTTTACAGAACCTACATTTGTCTGTTTCTTCCACATGTTCAATGGACTTTGTAAATCAATGTATACATAGTCCACTGTCCTGTCCGGGTCTATATTAGATCACCGAATGCTTAGGTAAGCGAACGGTGATTAATCGACCCCATATAAGCGAAACTTCCAAAATAAATAAATAAATAAATAAATAAATAAGCACATTAAAACATAAGATTAAGTAGGGGGCTGTGCCCCCACACCCCCCTACTTATATATACCAACTCTGAGACCACACTACAGTGCCAAAAATGGCAAAGTACCAAAGCGGCCAAGCAAATTCTTTCCCAGGGAAAGAATTCGCTTACACGCTGCTTTGATATTTTGCAGTTTCGGTTTTGTCAGTTCGAGCAAGACGCATTTGAAAACATGCGTCTTTGATCTGCTGACAGGAACCCTCCTGTCCTGCCATTATTAACTTTCATTCTTTGGTTTTAACTCACCACTCCTTAAATGTTCCTGCTTCAAATCCTGATCAGCATGAGGTTGTTACAGGAGAGTTCTATACCTGCACTATATTTATGATGTTTCCACATTTCTTTCCTTCCAAATGATCCTTTTCCTTACATTCTTTCATTTTTGGCACATCTATTCACTGTCTGATTTTTGACTGATTCTGGTTTGATTTCCATTCCTGCTTACCACCTTAATGCTTCTACTACACTTAGCAGAGAGGTCATGCTAGACATCCGCTCCTCATGTCGTAAAACTTTCACTATGTTTGGATCTGATGAGGTCAGCAGATATGTATGCAGTCCCACAATCACAGCTCTATATATATAATCAATTTCAAGGAGGTCCATAACTCCTTCAGAGTGAGGGATATATATATATTGGTATACACTGATTTTTATATATATGATTTGATAAGCATGAAGCATTTTTCTTGTTTTTTTGTCCAATTGATCCAGTACCTTTTGAGGCCAGTCAATCACCCCAAAACTGTAAGCTAAAACAGAATAAGCAAATTGGTTTATAATTTGGCCTTTGTTACTAATATCAAGTCTGTTTTCAGTATTAGTTTTAGTTATCTGAAGCATTCCATACTGAGTTTTATTCGCATCTGTTCATGTTTTACTGCTGATCCTTTATCAGTTCCCAGATATTTATACACTCATTTCTGCTCAAGTTCTTTTATATCATATTCCTGTCCTAGACTGATATTTTCTTGGTACTGCAACTTTCCTGCTTTAAATGCTGATTTCACACATTTATCAAGACTGATTGTTATTCATTTATCATCTGAGAAAGTTTTAACCACTTGCAGTTGTGCTTTCAACTCCTCATACTCCTCATCTGATGAATTGTACAGTTTTCAGTCACCCACAAAAAGTAGATGAGAAACCTTTAAGCAAGTTTGTTTTCTGGGAGGCAAATTATAACCAAGACCTACTCTGTTAAGTAAACAGCTTAATGGGTTAAGGGCAATACAAAACAACAGCGGTAACAAAGAATCACCCTAGAATACCCTTTACATTTTTAACCCTGGGTTAATAATTTGCTCTTTGTCAGGACTTAATTGGAAAGTGATTTGCCACTGTTTCATAGTCACTTTAATGTAATTGATCAATGCAGGATGTATCTTATATATCTATAAGCACTCCTTTATCCATGAACATGGGATTCCGTCAAATGCTTTTTTGTAATCTGTCCATGCCATAATTTTCCTCTTTTTACAAATCTGTATTATGACTTTATTTAGCAACAAATGATCCTTTGTTCCATATGCCTTTCTTTTGTTACCCTTTTGTTGTATTACCAGGATTGAGTTTTCTTTTAAATGACCATAAATACTTTTGGCATCAATTCCAGTATATAGCTTGTACATTGTTGTTGCAAGTTTTTAGGATGGCTTACAGGTTCACTCTTAAGGAGGAGTATCATTTATCCTGCTGTTAATCAGGTTGATATTTGTTAGGGATGTGCATATAAGTAGTTCTTACTGAAGGCTAAATCTTCTTATAAAGATGTTAATACCTTTAGCCAGCAGTTAGGTACTACAGCTAGTCCTGGGTTTTTCCAGTTATAGGCTTTTCTTAATTGTTTTTTCAATTTCTCTGGCTGTTACTCCATCACATTTCATATCATACACATTTCAACTTCTTATTATTTCTCTTACTTCTATCCATTCAGCATCTTCATTATGTTCCACAAGGACTTCATAAATATTTCTCTAAAATGTATGTATTTCTTTTTGGTTTTGGTGGTGTTTCTATTCATTTTGCTTTGTTTCCCAGTTCTTTATAAAACCTATTTTGGGTCATTGATGAATTGCTTATTTTGTACTTTTCCTATATATTTATCTGCATATCTTCTAAGTTTTTCTACCTGTGCTGATACCTTTAATTTATTACTTGAAATAGTGTATGATATATCCTGGTCTGTTCTGATACTGGACTTTGCTTTTATCCCATCTATTTTCTAAGTATTTTTGTTGATCTGTTCCTTTTTCAATACTCTTCTAACACTGACAGTTCTTGTTTTAGCTGTTTTATAGTTTTTTCTGCTTAATGTTTCCATGATGGCATTTGATTTCTTTCTTTCCTTTCCCTTATTGCTCTGTATTTTTGTGACAAGACTTTATCTATTAATTTAGCTGCACAGTAATATATCCTATTTACTTCTGTTATAGCATTATATTCATCTGTTTTATCAGACTTCTAACATGTTGGGTCTTATTTACTTTCTGTATTTCTTTCACTGATCTTAATATGTCTATTCATATCTCTTAAATCAAGCAACCCTTCCCTTAGATCATTTTCTTCTAAAGTGAGGGCACATTCTCTGTTCCCTGTTTCATGTGGGCATTTTACAGAAAGTTCCAGAACATCTTCTTGTGACATATGCTCTTCAGCTGCATCCTACGTCATCCATTGCTCTTTCATATGGGAACTCACTGGCTTATCACTCCACAACATTGACTGTGTCAGAGTTTTCACTGTTTCCTGCTCCTTCTCCTGCTGTGCAGCTCCAATTGGACTTTTGTACTGGTTTTCTACTTAAGGCTCCAGAGCATCTTCCTGTGGCAAGTGATCAGATGTTTCCTGTTCCACCTGTTTCTTCTAAGTTATAGGACTCATTGTTCCATCATGAAGTGACATTACCTGAGTTGGATTTTCTACACTAAATCCCTCACTTTGTGGTTAATCCACAACTTCACTTTCTATTTCTTGAATTTCTCTATTACTAATCCTCTTTTCTGCTTCCCCCTTTGCCTGTATTTCTCTTTGGTGCTGCTTTTTTGTATTGATTAGTTTTGCTTTCCCCTTTGCATAAATATTGCAACATATTAAATTTTTTTTCACGTCCATATTTATTCTTTAGATGTCTCCCACTCCATCTGTTTCTCCTTAATTTGGGGACTCATTGTTCCATCATGCTGTAACATAACCTGTGTTAGACTTTCTATACCAAATCCTTCACTTCACAGATATTCCATTACTGTAGCTTCTATTTAACTTCTGCTTTACTAATCTTCTGTCCTACATTCCCCTTCGTGTTCTTATGTTTTATATTGTGAAATTTTCCATGTACGAGTGCCTTTGCCTGTATTTCTCCTGAAATATCTTTGGAGCTGTTTTTTTTTTTTTGTATTGATTAGTTTGGCTTTCTCCTTTGTATAAAATTGCACCACATCAGATCTCTTTTTTCTTTCCATGTCCATGCTTCTTTTTTATGCCTTTCAAAAATCTCTAGGTATTATTCTTTACATTTTTGCACTTCCTTTGTCACTTCTTTTTCCAAGCGGCCCAAAGTTTCTTTGTCTGTAGGATGTTTTTCATGAATCTGTTGCATTAACAAACACAAATTTGCATTTGAATCTTTTGACAGTTTTTCTTGTGCAAGTATTTTTCTTTCCTCTAATGTCTCTCTTAATCTTTGACTAATGTCTTCTGTCTGGAAATTCAGGGCTTCTTGCATAATAGTAACAATACATAATTTCTTTCTTATCCTCAATAGTCCACTATAATCTTTATGGCTCTTTTTGGCCTGTTAGTTTTTGTGTTTTTGTAGACTACTACTTCCTTCTACAACATGGTGGCCATCCTCCCATTGAGTCTGGCCTAACACCATTGTAGACATATATCCATGTCTTGAGAATTGTACACTGTCATTTCTTTCCAGACCTGGCACTAGTGTGCACGCCGAGTGAATACCGGGGTTGGACACTTTTTATCCTGGGACTTGTGCACCCAGCTGTATTTTTTATTTTTTAACATACCTCTGTCTATGATATATATACTATATAAAATACAGTCTATATATCAGTGTCATCTTGGTAAGATTTTGTGAAAATAGGGTCCAACACATGAAGGTGCCAACTGAATTCAGTTCTAGCAATGCTGTTCTACTTTTCATGCTGACTTTACTATGTCTCCATTTGGACCCCTAAAGAATATTTATTGAAATATTGGCCAGTAACGTGAGCTAAGGGTTAGAGAATACTGTTTCAGAGAGCTAGTCTTAATTGTCTGAGGGAACAATTACAAACAAAATAAATCTACAGTGAAAGAATATACATATTATATGCATAGTAATGATTTCAGTAGTTTGAAAAGTTACAATAATGCAAAGCAGCTAATCAATTATCATAAAACAGCAGCTAATCAATTATCATAAACCAGTAGCACACTGGCATTTGCCCAAGTTAGACGTATGAGCATTACTCTTTCAACACTCACTGAGTTTGCTGGTGTATGATACACTCAATGTGTGAATGTATGGAATTATAGACTGGCTATGTTGGTAATTCTATTTTATGCAGGGGTAAGCATCTGGGTTTCTTATTTCTTCTATGAATGGAATGGATATTGTATATTTCAATCAGTGTGGCTTTGTAACCATCAGGCCACATTTTAGAAAATCGTGTTGGGTATTATATGATTACATTATTATAACTTTGGATGTTGTGTTTACTACTTCATTTGTATATGTAGACTTGGTAGCACCATCTCCCATGAATTAATAATAATCTGAATGCAAGCAGTAGGTATTGGTAGATGTGTTGTTAGCTACACTGACAGAAAATTCCAAGTAACTGTCAGAGGGTATTCATCCACACGGAGAAGCATATCTATGGGGGTTTGTTGGGTCTCTAATTGCAACAGTTTTCTTCAGCATACTATTTTCTGAACTAACAAAAAAGAACAATGTTGGTTATTTAAATCTGCAGACAAACGCAAAATTAGGAGTGATTATGACTAATTATCTGAAAAAATGTGTATTATATAAAGAATGCAGTAGACTGACATGGAAGAATATAATTTAAATTATGGTATCATGTATGTGGTCAGAAAGGTTTATAACATTATACATTTTAACTTAAGGTCTGTAATTTCACATGAAAGTGAGTCATACCCTCTTAACTATACCCTGGGTTTGCAGAAGGTCCTTGATTTTGCCTCATGTTTTTGCCCTGTCCTTCAAAAAAATGATTTTTCATTTAAATCTCTAAGGACTATAATCAGTCAGTAATGCTAGACATTAAAGTTTCATTATTGTTTAGAAAATGCATGTTGATGCACAACTTGTTGCTCTTTTAACTTTTTAAGTGAATTTGAGTAATATTTAAACATTGCTCTTCATTTTGGATCTTTGCCCCCCATTATTTGTGGCTCTGTCCCTGATTTTTGAGCAAAGAAGTAGAGAGTTATGAAGTAAAATATTAACTCCCCTGGTAAAAATTATTAGTGAGACATGCAATCAAATCTAAGAAACAAATCTGAAACTGAAAACTGGAACAATGATATGGGAAAACCAATCCAAAAATCACTCGAAGGCGATACAACTTAGCGCTTTCATCCACTTTAATAACGTGAACTTCATCAGAAACAATGACTGGATTCTTACATCTCATTTAAATAGAGTATTACAGGAAATTATGTAACCTTCATGGTTAATGAATAATTGATTAAATATATTACAAATATTAAAAGTAAAAATTAGTTATAATAATAATAAAACACATAAACTTATGTATGAAATGTACTTAAATTGTATGTTATCTATAGAATAAAAAACACTTTATATTAATGACTTCATTTAAACCAGGGGAACCATCAGCCCCAAATAGCAGCTTCCAAAATGTTTCTTTCTGTTCTAACCTGTTGTTTAAATCCCCTGTGAATGTTCCTTTTTCTACATAATCCAACACAAAAAACTCAAATTTCTTGAAATCTTTACAAAAAAGTGCATGTCTAGCTAAAGAATTACTTTTATCTTTTTTCTTTATAACCAACACATGTTCGTATATCCTACGATTCAAAAATCTTTTGGTTTTACCAATATAATAATTTTTACATGTGTAACAAGTCACAATATACACAACATATTCACTGTGACAATTAAAATATTTATGAGCCCAAAACGTCTGACCTAAATGTTCCATTGTAATGAGTGATGAGTTACTAATGAATCTACATTGTTTACAGTTCTTACAGGCAAATGTGCCTTTCTTAATACAGTCCCTTCTTGTGTTGTCCCTGTTTGATCTCTTAGATGATTCTAACATCTGCTTGATGTTAATGACCTTCTTAAATGTGAAACTTGGTCGCAAACCTAGGGACGTAGTTAAATCCTTGTTACCAAGAATTATTCTCCAATTTCTTTCTATAACCTCCTTAATAAACCAAATTTCATTCACTATTGGCAATGGAAAATAGGTATAGAATTCATGTGAATTGTAATCCTTACTATTTGTGACACTAACTGGAGGGGCCACCAATATATCTCCAGAGGTAAGAATTGGTTTTCCAACACTATCTCTTAACTTAAACATCTCTTTTTCTATGGTCAATAACCATTCCTTGTTATAATCCCTCTCCATAAACAATTGTCTGAGAACCATTAACTCATCAGAAAAAATGTTGTCCTTAGATGTTAACCTACTCAATCTGATTATTTGCCCCTTAATTACACCTTTTTTCATGTGCACTGGGTGCAAACTATCTTTGTGCAAATATTGATTTGCAAAACAAGACTTTCTGTATATTTTACTAGTGAATTGTCCAGTGATGTAATCTATATTTAATGCTAGATCCAAAAAATGAATTTCCTTGCCAAAACCACTCATTTTAAAAAACAGAAAGTCTGTGGTGTTATTGAGGTCGGTATTGTATAAACAACTGTCGGGTGTGGCAATGGGTGCAAGAGTAGCGCCAGCTTTTGCCAATATGGTTATGGCAAACTGGGAACAAAGGTTTCTTAAGGTACACCCTAGCTACAAACAAGTAGAACTTTATACCAGATACATAGATGATTTGTTTTTTCTATGATCAGGGGATTATTCAGAATTTGTAAACTTTGTTACTGACCTCAATAACACCACAGACTTTCTGTTTTTTAAAATAAGTGGTTTTGGCAAGGAAATTAATTTTTTGGATCTAGCATTAAATATAGATTACATCACTGGACAATTCACTAGTAAAATATACAGAAAGTCTTGTTTTGCGAATCAGTATTTGCACAAAGATAGTTTGCACCCAGTACACATGAAAAAAGGTGTAATTAAGGGGCAAATAATCAGATTGAGTAGGTTAACATCTAAGGACAACATTTTTTCTGATGAGTTAATGGTTCTCAGATAATTGTTTATGGAGAGGGGTTATAACAAGGAATGGTTATTGACCATAGAAAAAGAGGTGTTTAAGTTAAGAGATAATGTTGGAAAACCAATTCTTACCTCTGGAGATATATTGGTGGCCCCTCCAGTTAGTGTCACAAATAATAAGGATTACAATTCACATGAATTCTATACCTCTTTTCCATTGCCAATAGTGAATGAAATTTGGTTTATTAAGGTGTTTATAGAAAGAAATTAGAGAATAATTCTTGGTAACAAGGATTTAACTACGTCCCTAGGTTTGCGACCAAGTTTCACATTTAAGAAGGTCACTAACATCAAGCAGATGTTAGAATCATCTAAGAGATCAAACAGGGACAACACAAGAAGGGACTGTATTAAGAAAGGCACATTTGCCTGTAAGAACTGTAAACAATGTAGATTCATTAGTAACTCATCACTCATTACAATGGAACATTTAGGTCAGACGTTTTGGGCTCACAAATATTTTAATTGTCACAGTGAATATGTTGTGTATATTGCGACTTGTTGCACATGTAAAAATTATTATATTGGTAAAACCAAAAGATTTTTGAATCGTAGGATATACGAACATGTGTTGGCTATAAAGAAAAAAGATAAAAGTAATTCTTTAGCTAGACATGCACTTTTTTGTAAAGATTTCAAGAAATTTGAGTTTTTTGTGTTGGATTATGTAGAAAAAGGAACATTCACAGGGGATTTAAACAACAGGTTAGAACAGAAAGAAACATTTTGGCAGCTCCTATTTGGGGCTGATGTTTCCCCTGGTTTAAATGAAGTCATTAATATAAAATGTTTTTTATTCTATAGATAACATACAATTTAAGTACATTTCATACATAAGTATATGTGTTTTATTATTATTATAACTAATTTTTACTTTTAATATTTGTAATATATTTAATCAATTATTCATTAACCATGAAGGTTACATCATTTCCTGTAATACTCTATTTAAATGAGATGTAAGAATCCAGTCATTGTTTCTGATGAAGTTCACATTATTAAAGTGGATGAAAGTGCTAAGTTGTATTGCCTTCGAGTGGTTTTAGGATTGGTTTTCCCTTATCATGTCATCAAATCTACTACTGTATTTTGTTACTATATCCAATCATCTTATGTTGTATGTATGCCAGGAGACTCCCCTCACCTTGTCTCCTCAGGAAATGGATCAGCTCATGATAAATATATTAGTTATTGTGACTTACAGAGTGCTAAAGGGACAATAAGGGATAATATGATTAAGTTTAGAAAGATTGCTGTTAACCAACTGTTTTTGATAATAACTCCAGAGTACAAAAACTTCTAGCACAACTACTTAGACAACTGAAAGTGGGAAGGGTTGTTGCCAAACTTAAGGAGCCTGTAACAAGAAAAATAACCGGACATCTTATAGAGGTATTAAAAATAGTTTGGAAGTTTTAGGAAAACCTATATAAAGCAGATAAATGTGGAAATCAAGAAAGAGCACAAATGGAAACATTTACGGAAGACTTAAGTATGCCAAGGTTAGAGGTAGATGAGGCTCAGCAATTAAAAGTTAACGCAGGAGAAGATGAGATACAAATGTTGACATACAATCAATATACAGGAAAGTCTCCAGGAACAGATGATATTCCTGCAGAAGTTTGAAAGCTAGGAGGGAGGAAAGTGATGAAGATCTAGAAGGTTTTGCTTACCAGTATTTTAAAAAGAGGGGAAGAACCAGCATCCTGGATGAAAGCTGTGGTGGCTGTGATACCTAAATACAGTAAAGACCCATCTGCTCCAGGTTCATTTAGGCTTATTTCAAGAACTAAAGTGTGGGGTTCCTCTATGATAAGTTGTGTCTGAACAGACAAACCAGGCAGGAGTGTCCTCTTTCACCTTTGTATTTGCTTTATATTTAGAGCCATTGGCAAAGAAAATAAAGGATTCAGAAATTCAAGTATATAATTGGTATGGTAATCAAGAAAAGTTGGCTTTATATGCAGACAATATTATTTTGTCCCTGATAAAACCAGAAAATGACATCTCAGTGTTGTAGAACATCTTGAGACAGTTCTGAGTCTTTTCAGGATGAAAAAATAATGCAGATAAAACAAAGGCTATAGCTGTAAACTTTGTACCCACACATGAATTGGTCCAGCAATATCCATATTTATGGGGGCACAATACAATGAAGTATTTAGGAATATGGATTAAAAAGGTTTCTATTATGGTAGCTGAGGACATGTCAGAAGAGACTATAAAAACTGGAAAAATTGGAAGCTCTTGTTTGTGAATATGGACAGCAACATACAAGCAGTGAAAATGTTTTTAGTCTCTGTAGTTTTCTATATAGGTCAGGCATATTTGTATTAATGTGTGGACAGTAATTAATAAAGAGCTGAAGGATTTTCTCTGGGAGGAGTGACGGGCAAGTGTCAATTGGGATAAATTGATCTGTAAAAAAACAAGGTGGATTAGGAGTACCTGATTTAAAGGTATATTTTAGAGCTACACAGTTAAGGCTCATATACATAATACAAGCAGAAAGCTATAATTCAAGTGTGAAGGGCTTATGATGAATTGGGGAGAGGAATCAAGAAATAAGAAAGAGTGGCATTTTGGATGCAAACCCATAAAGACAATAACAACAGCCACACAGAATATTATTATATAATATTATTATATAAAGTAGCAGAAAGTATACTAAGAACTAAGCCAACATGAAAATGGAGAAAGGACATTTTACTTATAGGAATAACTGCTATTAGGGATACAGAGACTAGGCAAGAAGGGGATGGAATTTACTGGAGTAAACTGGCAAAGGAACCAAGGTACTGGGGGCAAATATGTAGAAAGGAAAAGGTACTAGAATGGGAAGAAGTCAAGAAGATATTTGGACTGCAGGCTAGGGACTAGCTTCCCAATCAGGGATTGATATCTGAGTACAGGCAAAGAGAAAGGGATAGGGGAATCCTAAGTGAAACATCTGTTCTGGCAGAGTTTTTAATTGAATCTAGAACAGAAGTTGCTGCTAAAAAGGGATAATTAGTTGGACATATAAAATACTGCACTATAAATATAAAAATTAATCAGAGAAGGTTACAAAAGATTGGGAAGAGAGATTGGATAAGCAATTTACTTGGAAACAATGGGATGATATAAGTATGGCTCCCAAATGTGCAACAAAGTCTAGAATATTTAGGATTTTTGTTTGGAAGTGTTTGCATAGGTATTTATATACTCCAAGCAGACTCCAAATAATTTTTTGTCAGGTAGATGGCAAATGCTGAAGGTGTGCTAGGGAAGAAAGATGTAACTGGGAACATATGATTTTGTAGTGTAATGAGTTGGCTGACTTTAACCATTCCCCACAGAGTATGCTGTCATAAATATTGGGTGAGCAAATGTGTGTTACTAAGGAAATTATTCTTTGAGGTGGGATACAGGATCTGAATTGCCTAGATATAGTAAGGAAATCAAAGTCTAAACCAACTCTACTGAAATATTCAGTATTGTAACAGAGATAAAACAACTGACAGAGGGATCTTTAGAAAAGGGTAGGAGCAAATTATGTAGAAAAAATGAAAATTGTGGGACTAAAATTATGCAGACTAATGTTTTCAGGAGGAAAAAAGATTATGGAAGGCTGGCACTGATCAATGTCTGTAATGTTGAATTGATGATAAATATACAAAAGAATATATATAATGTTAATATGGTTTGTTTTCTTTTATATAAATGTATGTTTGCCTATATCTTAGGTGATAATTCAATAAAGGTGTTATAAAAATAGTAGGGACTCCTTGAAGTTGACAGCTAGAGACTACACTGCAAGAGAAAGCAGAACAAAAGGAGGATACAGGAGGATTTAAGTGAAGGATTATCTGGACTTTGTATGAAACTATTTGCAGCACTTTGAGGAATGAGAAACCAGAACAGTAAATTGTATTTTGTTTGCATGACTTTTCCTTTGACAATGTGAAGCCTGTTTTCATTTTATTTTCATATATTAAAATAATTAAAATACACTGAACTAAACAACCCTAACTGTGTGTGTGCTGATCATACTATATTAGTGATTTTTCAGGAGGCAGAATTTGGTCATTCTACCAAACTGCATACTGTTCCATTCCCTCTTCACAGCCTGTAAGTGCATCTATCCTTTTTGCTTAATTTCCTCAAACAAGGGAGAAAGAGAGAGAGAGAGAGAGAGATGTGTTCAGAAACCTGAAAAATAAGAACTCTTAGTAGATGATATATAAACTTGTCAAAAGATTTTATTTTATTTACTGTTGAACTAGGTAGAGTTCTGATTCACATGGACCTTTTTCAGGTCCAGCCATTATAATGATGAATCATACAGCAAATATCAAACAGTAGAATTAGTTACACAAAGATAGGACAAATCATTCATTAAAAGGTATAAAAGGGGTGAGCAGACCATACAAACCTATAGACTATAGTGAAATTGTGGAATGAGAGAGCAGTGAAAATGCAAAAAATCCTCAGTGATGAGAGAAAAGAGTGAGAAAGTGGGAGGTAAGAATAGAAGAGGAAGATATGAAGGAGGGAAGGCAGGTTTCTGCCACTAACAGAATGAAGATGATGTAGAGACAGAGAGAGAAAGAACTTTATTCATTTCACAGTTTTAAATTATTTTGAATCTTAAATGTAGCAAAAAATGTGAAATTAAATTTCATAAAAAGGCTAATCCCTTAGATTTATCTGAGCTGTAATTTACTGAATTGTCAGTTTTAGTGGCTGAATAATCTTTCACCAAAGAAAATATCTGCCCATTAGTGAAATTGTAGGTTCAGTATACAAAACTTTGAAGAAAACACCACAGATGAGAAATATATATACATGTTTATTGCAGAACACAAAATAAAATGTTAAGTTTCAGTATATGTCACTCTCATCATATTATGGCAATTCATGTGCTTATGTACATTTGTATACTTCTTATTGTTTCAGAATAAGACCACATACTTTGCTAACTCCACTTGTGCCATTCTTCCTCACTCATATCATCTCTCCATTTTGGTACATCAGACGTAATGACCAGAATATTGCCTTTGCAGGAAATTTCAACCATTTGCTCTTGTGAAGCGTCTTCCAGAACCTTCAAGGCTACACATGCAGATGACATTACTGCACAGTCTTTCAGTATGTGTAGTAGAAGGCCCTGATATGACATGCAATTTTAATAAGCATCTTCTGACAGAACTCTTTCATCCTAAATTACAACTTCCACTTTAACAGTTTCTTAATGTCCCACATTCATTTGTTCATAATTGGTTGCTGCATTTGTTCCAGATTTTAGCATGGGCTTACAATATGGTTATGCTTTCCTTCCACCATGTTACACCATTCACAATGAGAATTCCCAAAAGCACAGAGGAATATTTTCAATCTTCTGGCCAGATCTATCATTGCCTGCATAAATGCAGCTTTGGGTATGCTTTAAAATAAGACATGATCCTATTGGTACTAACGATCTTAACATAAGTTCATGAGTAAATTAATAACTAAAGTAAGTACCTTTGTATGCTGTCCAATATTCTAGAATACAGCGTGGAAGGAATTGCTGTTTTGGTTTCACACAGGAAGATGTCTTGACTTGTGAATATTAGTTCTTTGCTGACCACAAATGTGAGGTATAGAGAGTCATCTACTATTTTTAAATATTTTATGCTAACATCATAGACATAAGCCAGCAGATGGTCATTTATGACCTCTTTCCAAATGAGCTTGCTAATGATTGTTTTACCATAGCTATGCAGAAAACCAACAGTGGACCCATAGTGCTCAGCTGTAATGTCTTTTTCTCAGTGTTTCCGCATAGCTTGGTCACTTTGAACAATGTATTGTAAGCATAGGCTCCAAGAAAAGTGGCCAGTGCTGCAGCTTTAGAGTAGTCATTGTAAATACTGCCTTTTAACGGTGACACATGGGAAACCAGAGTCTGGTGATCTGTAAGAAATGTAAATATTTTCCCACATTAGCATTAGTTAAGCTCCTTTTCTCTTCAGACCAAGCTAAGAGCTTGTCTGTTGACCTGCATGTAGTTATACTGAGCTTCTGTTGCTAGCTTTGTGGTACAAATGAATGACACTCTGACTGAAGCCATGTTGACCCAGACTTACATAGTGAGTCCATATGTCAGAATAACTAGCTTGGATGGTGGTACATAAGTGAATGCTGTCAGAGCCACTGTGCAACTGCCAGCTAGCAGAGACCAGATTGTGAAGTAGCAGAGCTGGGCAGAAGGTAGATGCTAAAGCATGCAAAACAGCACAGAATGACTGCAGTTGGAGATGATGTGTGGAAGAACAGCAGGTTCTACTTTGGCAGAGTGCCCATCAACTGCCAGGAACATTTAGGTGTTGAACACTGCACCTTACCGGGGCATTTTTGCAGTTCAAAGAATATTATGGCTATAGAGTACTTTGACAGCCATTGTTGCTATAACATCTGACAGATTCTGATTTTTGAGATAGTTCCATTTATAGATGGGGCTGCTTTCCCACTTATTTTTCCCATCGTCTCATTGTCTATTTTAAATAAAAAATTTAACTTTATGAGTTGTCATTTGCTATTCTGGATATATAGTTATGCAAAGTCCAATGTTCTACATAATCACAGAACTTTACAGATTATAAAATGGCAGCAACTCACCAGGATGATGGCCTTCCCATGACAATCTGTCTCCCCTGTTATGGCTTCAATGTAGGTAAGACAAGGAATGATAAAGGATTGGTCACTGGGAAGAATCAAATCATTGGCAGAGGGAGGGTATAAAATATATACTGTACTCCCCCTGTAAACAAACTAAAATAAAGAATAAACAAAGAATGAAAATTACTATTCACACAAATGGTCAAAATGTCATAACCAAGATTTTGTCATAGTACTACTCTGTGTGTAGAATCATCTGAAGGGTCAGATGCATCACCATGCATATTAATAGAGAAGATGCCACTCTAAAAACAAGATATTAATATTGGTACAAATACTTGTATGTATTACTCGTCAGTTATTGTTTGGAAGCGTTTTCCATTTCCATTTACAGGTATGCTTGGACCAAGCCAATCTACTAAAAACACCATATTTTCATGTCTTTAACTGATATTTCTGTCAGCTTCCATGCAGTGGCCTTTACTACAACATTTTGTGATTCTTTTCAGGATGAATGGACAGAATACTGTTTCATGTTTAATGCTCATAGCCATTCTCTACTAAAGAGAGTTCTGCCTGACTGGCTGTAGATGCAAATATCCAACATCCAGGCTTTATCTCCATACATCATTGATACTTTAATTTGGCTCTACAGTTCCATCAGGATCCATATGCATTAAGAGGTCTGTCTTTTTAAGTAGTAAATGTATAAGTAAATATTCATTATAAGTAATGGAAGTGACAGATACAGACAGGAGCATGCCATTTATACAACATTGAAGGGTTTGAATAATCACACTTGACCACAGGACAAGTTCATCAAAGGAGGTCACTATAGTTGCCGTTTTGCTCTTTCCCTGAGATGCAGTGGACAAAGACTTGATTATATTAAGGCTACAGGTTCAAGGGGTGAATTCTATCTCATGGGGGCTGTAAGGGCTTGAACCTCACAAAGTAAGCTGATTACTTTATTTTTGATTGATTGACTTTTTAACATAGTTGTCTTCAAAGAGCTAAAAGGGAAATGATATAGCCACCCTGATATCCAGTATCATTTGTATTTTATTTATTTATTTGACATTTGTTTAGCCGGGTAGTCTGACTGGGTCTACAGAACCCGTTTTCAGCAGAGACATGGGAAGAAAAGCTCCACATACATAAACAAACTTTGCAACAAAAGGAAGAAATTGTTGCAGAAAAGAGGAAAATCCCAGGATGCAAAAAACTCCCTTACCAGCCTCAGTAAGAAGCTGAGATCCTCATAAAATCCTCCAAAGCTAGTTACAAAAATAAAATTGCCAAAGATTTCAAAGACAACCACAAGGCATTCTATAACTATGTCAAGAATCTAAATGGCAATGCTCAGATTGGCTCTGAGCTACAACAGAATGGCATTAAATATACTTATTTCAAGGATATTGCCAATATCCTGGCAGATCGATTCAGTGCAAACTTCACCCCCCTCTCACCCCCTAAAGGGCCCATCTCAATACTGAAAGATTGCCAAATCCCAGTAATAATGGCCACACAGATAAAAAATGCACTCTCCAAAGCTAAGAATACAGCATCCATGGGACCAGACAACATCCCAGGCTGTGCACTACGTAAACTACAAAATGAACTGGCACCTCACCTAAGTGTCATGTTTAATCATAGCCTCACCTCAGGCTTTGTGCCCACTGAGTGGTGCACAGCTACAGTTATCCCACTCCACAAGGGGGGACCCACCTTGGATCCCGGGAACTACTGCCCCATCAGTTTGACAAGCCTGATCTGCAAGGCCATGGAACGTATTATCATGGAACTTATGAACAAAGACATTGGCAACCTTCAAACACTGAACCCCACACAGTTTGGGTTCGTGAAGGGCCGATCTTGTCTCCTGAACCTGACTGACTTCTTTGAATCAGTCTCCAAAGCCGTGGACAAGAGTAAGGTGGCCCACACAGCCTATATGGTCCTTGCCAAGGCCTTCAACACCATCCCCTACTCTGGAATCATAGATAAACTTACTAAGCTGGGCATTAATCCATACTTCACTCAATGGGTTGCCAACTGGCTTACTGACAGAACCCACACTGTAAAAGTAGCCGACTCCAAATCCAGCTACAGAAAAGTGGAGTACCTCAGTGTTCAGTCCTGGGACCGCTCTTGTTTGGCATCTACTTCTCTGAAATAAAGGCCAACACTAAGGGACTCTGGCTAACAAAGTTCGCAGATGACTGCAAACCGGGAGCCATTACTGAATCCCCAAATTATGTGGATATTCTACAAAAGGGCCTTACAGAAACAGATGCTTGGTGCCAGATCCATGGGTTCAAGCTCAATGCCATGAAATGTATAGTTATCCCCTTTGGGAAAAGAATATGTACCCATGAATTACCACATAGGTGGCAGTACACTAAACACCGAAAGTGTGATAAGAGACTTAGGGACACAGGTGGACAGTGGTCTCACCTTCGATAACCACATTGACACAACAGTCAGAAATCCTTCTATGTGGCACACCTCATCACTAAGGGCTTTTCATCCAGAAAAAAGGAGGTCATTGTCCCACTGTACTCATCCCTCATTAGACCCATTATAGAATACAACGTCCCATTTGGTATGTACCTCTCAAGACATCTGCAACAACTGGAAAGGCCACAGAAATACCTCACTAAAAGAATCACAGGCCTAAAGCAGATGCCCTATGCTGACCGTCTAAAAAAACTCCACCTATACTCTGTTGCATATGGTCTACTCAGAGGCGATCTCTGCTTAACATACAAGGCCATGTCAAACCCAGAGCTGTTGGGCATGCTTCATTTAAAAAAATCCCAATCCCTCAGAGACACACACTCCAGTGATCTAAACCTTGTCATCACAATGAACAAAACATGCTGGAGGGACAGGTTCCTGACCCATAGTCTCCCCAGACTCTGGAATATGCTGCCCATACATGTCAAGCAGAGTGCCTCTTTGGCCCTCTTCAAAAGGAACCTTGATGATTGGATGGGAGATAGGAAATTCACCCCAGTGATCATGTCAGTCGCCCTGCTAGACAGGGGTCCAGGGAAGTAAATACTGTGGGAAGAAATAGCCAGGGAATTGTTATGGCTAGGCTTGTATAGGCCCTAGGGCTGATAGCCTAGTATCAACCTATGAACCTATACAGTACAATACAAACACAGCATAATCCAAACAAAAAAAGACATTAGAAATACTATACAAAAATTAGTTGAAAGAACATAAACTATGCTACAAGATATTGCAATATATAGTATACCTCTAGACAATTCTATGGAGTTAAAACATGTTAGACAATAATAGTCACTCTCACCATATACATAGCCTATGAGTAGATAGT